>NW_006776934.1:916784-955344 GCF_000442215.2 Lipotes vexillifer | reverse complement strand
TCTTGGTGGCGGCAGCAGCAGCCTTAGCGTCTCATGCCTGTCTCTGGGGTTCGTGCTTTTAGCCGCAGCTTGCGCCCGTCTCTGGAGCTCCTTTAAGCAGCGCTCTTAATCCCCTCTCCTCGCGCACCAGGAAACAAAGAGGGAAGAAAAAGTCTCTTGCCTCTTCGGCAGGTGCAGACTTTTCCCCAGACTCCCTCCCGGCTAGCTGTGGTGCACTAACCCCTTCAGGCTATGTTCAAGCCGCCAACCCCAGTCCTCTCCCTGCACTCCGACCGAAACGCGAGCCTCGGCTCGCAGCCCTGCCCACCCCGGTGGGTGAGCAGACAAGCCTCTCTGGCTGGTGAGTGCCTGTCGGCACCAATCCTCCATGTGGGAATCTCCCCGCTTTGCTCTCCGCACCCCTGTTGCTGTGCTCTCCTCCACGGCTTCAAAGCTCCCCCTTCTGCCTCCCGCAGTCTCCACCCGTGAAGGGGCTTCTTAGTGTGAGGAAACCTTTCCTCCTTCACAGCTCCCTCCCACTGGTGCAGGTGCCGTCCCTATTCTTTTGTCTCTGTTTTTAATTAATTTTTTCTTTTGCCCTACCCAGGTATGTGGGGAGTTTCTTGCCTTTTGGGAGGTCTGAGGTCTTCTGCCAGCATTCAGTAGGTGTTCTGTAGGAGTTGTTCCACGTGTAGATGTATTTCTGGTGTACCTGTGGGGAGGAAGGTGATCTCTGTGTCTTACTCTTCTGCCATCTTCCCAACACCCCTACAGGTCTTTTTTTGTATCCATTCAGCCAGTCTATGTTTTGGTTGAAGCGTTTAATCCATTTACATTTAAGATAACTATTGATATGTATGTTTCTATTGCCATTTTCTTAATTGCTTTGGGTTTCTAATTTTCCTTCTCTTGTGTTTCCTGCCTAGGGAAGTTCCTTTAGCATTTGTTGTAAAGCTGGTTTAGTGGTGCTGAATTCTCTTAAAGTTTGCTTGTCTGTACAGGTTTTTCTCCTCAAATCTGAATGAGATACATGCTGGGTAGAGTAATCTTGGTTGTAGTTTTGTCCCTTTCATCACTTTAAATATGCCCTGCCACTCCCTTCTGGCTTGCAGAGTTTCTGCTGAAATATCAGCTGTTAGCCTTATGGGGATTCCTTTGTATGTTATTTGTTGTTTTTCCCTTGCTGCTTTTAATATTTTTGTTTGTATTTAATTATTGATAATTTGATTTATATGTATCTTTGCATGTTTCTCCTTCGATTTATTCTGTATGGGACTCTCTGAACTTCCTGGACTTGATTGTTTCTTTTCCCATATTAGGGAAGTTTTCACCTATAATCTCTTCAAATATTTTATCAGTTCCTTTCTTATTCTCTTCTTCTCCTGGGACCACTATAATTTGAATGTTGGTGCATTTAATGTTGTCCCAGAAGTCTCTGAGACTTTCCTCAGTTTTTGTCATTCTTTTTTCTTTATTCTGCTCTGCAGTAGTTATTTCCACTATTTTATCTTCCAGGTCACTTCTCCTTTTTTCTGCCTCAGTTATTCTGCTATTGATTCCTTCTAGACAATTTTTCATATCATTAATTATGTTGTTCATCATTGTTTCTTTGCTCTTTACTTCTTCTGGGTCTTGGTTAAATGTTTCTTGTATTTTCCTCATTCTATTTCCATGATTTTGGATCATATTTACTATCATTACTCTCTGAATTCTTTTTCAGGTAGACTGCCTATTTCCTTTTCATTTGTTTGGTCTGGTGGGTTTTTACCTTGCTTCTTCATCTGCTGTGTGTTTCTCTGTCTTCTCATTTTGTTTAACTTACCATGTTTTTGGTCTCCTTTTAGCAGGCTGCAGCTTCATAGTACCCATTTTTTTTGGTGTCTGCCTGTAGTGGCTAAGGTTGGTTCAAAGGTTGTTTAAGCTTCTTGGTGGAGGGGACTGGTGCATTTGTTCTGGTGGATGAGGCTGGATCTTTTCTTTCTGGGGGGGCAGGACTACATCCAGTAGTGTGTTTTGGGGTGTCTGTGAATTTATTATGATTTTAGGTAGCTTCTCTGCTAATGGGTGGTGCTGTGTTCCTGTCTTGCTATTTGTTTCACATGGGTTGTTCAGTACTGGAGCTTTCTGGTCATTGATTGAAGCTGTGTCTTAGCATTGAGATGGAGATCTCTGGGAGAGCTCTCGCTAATTGATGTCATGAGGTCTCTGGTGGACCAATGTCCTGAACTCAGCCCTCTCACCTCGGTGGCTCAAGCCTGCCACCCTGCTGGAGCACCAAGACCCTGTCAGTGCCATGGCCAGGTATGTGGGGATTTTCTTGCCTTTTGGGAAGTCTGAGGTCTTCTGCCAGCGTTTAGTAGGTGTTCTATAGGAATTGTTCCACATGTAGATGTATTTTTGATGTATTTGTGGGAAAGAGGGTGATCTTCACATCTTACTCCTCTGCCATCTTGAAGTTCCATCTGTCTACTTCTTGAATAAAAAATTCTGGGAAGGGCTTCCCTGGTGGTGCAGTGGTTGAGAATATGCCTGCCAATGTGGGGGACATGGGTTCAAGCCCTGGTCTGGGAAGATCCCACATGCCGTGGAGCAACTGGGCCCATGAGCCACAACTACTGAGCCTGAACATCTGGAGCCTGTGCTCTGCAACAAGAGAGGCCAGGACAGTGAGAGGCCTGTGCAAAAAAAAAAAAAAAAGGTCTGGGAAATCCTTAACCTGTCCCGTGGAACAGTCTGAAAGTTTTCTAAGTGAAGCTGTCTGTAGCCTACTCCAAGAGTCTAGTCTTTGGAGTGTGAGATTCCCACAGTCCTCCTTTTCTTTGTTTAAGACATAAACTAATCTGTAGCTGATTTCAGAATCTTTGTCAAAGCATGAGAGCAAAACAAAACCTATCTTCAGGTGACAGAGACTTAAGATGCCTGTGATTAATTTATTAGTAGTAATATTCAAATGTAAAAGGTCTGATGAAAGTTCATGACAAGACTCTTGCGACAAGAAAATTTACTAGCTTCTGTGGCATGCTAAAGAAGATAATAAAGCTATTTCAAAAGACATTTTAGGAAATAATGTCTCAAATTATAGTAAGTTTCATTTCAAAGAATGTAGTGAGTATTTAATCTGATTTATAAAAATGGAAAAAAAAATTTACAGTGGAAAAAGATGATGTAAAACATACAATCCTGAGACCATATATAAATATACATATTTATGTGTGTGTGTATATATATATATATATATAGTACAGATTTATACATAAATTACAATATGATATTTGATTCCAAGTACATACCAATAAAATAATAATATAAATAAGAAATTCAGAGTATTGAGTAGGTCTTAGGAGTTTTTATTTTTGTAAAACTCTGTATGCAAGTCTAACATGCATTCCCCAATTGAAAACTACCAGCAGAAAAAATGCTAGATTCAATTAAAAGAAGACTGTGGACCAGTAAACATTTTAACTAACTGAAATTATGACTGATAATACGGTGCTTTAGTTGCCTATTATCATTAAGCAAAGCATCACCAGATCTCATAAATAAAGAAAAAGTTGACAGAATTTTCATACTAACTCTATCAGTGTTTTCTCCAGTGTAAAAGATACTATAAAGAGTGAGGGCATTGAGAAATCTCTAAGGACTTCTCATAGAGCATACCATTTTAAATTATTGATATTAATACCAATATTAATATCATTTCCATTTAGAGCTTTAACCTGAGGAAAGTTATGCATATCTTCTGATTAAATATCTCTTCCATTTCAGTTCATCAATGGTAACATATCAAATAAGTCTACTTATTTCTAGCACTCCTCTATTTATAAGGTGAAAGAACAATTCTTTGTACTATTTCCAGGGGACCATTGACATTATATCAAAATTAGGTATTGGTATGAAATAAATACCATGTATGTTGTTTTATTTTATTTAATTTGTTCTATTGTCAGAAACTGATCTGCAGAAGCTAAAAAAACAATGTCAAAAGATGAGATTTGGATATTATTAAAATAGAATCATGAATGCTTGAAAATATTAAAAGGTTATACATTGTATCCAACTTACAAAACAAATTTGATAATAAACATAAAAAATAACAAGATCACAAACAAACTGAATTCTTTCATAACTGAGACATCTTTGTTTTCTTAAATAATAAGGATAAAGTGAATATAAAGAACAAAAAATTAGAGTGACAAAACATAGAATGTAGGCAGATTACACAGAAAAAATAGATTATTCCTTCATATTGAAAAAGTAATAAAGAGTAAATCATGGACAGAAGTCCACCAAAATTTGTTATACTTTGCTAAGATTTTAATATATTTCATAGCTTTTTAGACTCAGATATTATAAACAAGAAAGTAAACTTCATTTTTAAGTTTTTTCCTTCATTATTCTCATTCATATTCTGTAACAAACTGGTAACTTATTTATTTGTTTGTTTATTTATTTATTTTTCAGTTCACTCAGCCCCATGTAATTTTTTTATCACCTTGATCTTTTGTTAGCACTTTTATGAATTCATCAGTTTTCCATTAGAGTTTTAAAAATGCTTATTCATTCAGATCAGCAGCATAGTCAGTTACCAGAAATATGTCTTGTCAGAGTCTTTTTCATGAATTCCTTGAAGATGAAACCTATTTATAGGAACATTTTTGCAAATCATCAGAGTACACCCAGAACTATCTGTAAATGACAAAAGACTTAAAAATGACCACGGTGAAAGATTTGATGAAAGTTCATAATAATGCAATTCACAAGAAAGTTTAGTTATTTCTGAGATATACATTTTAAAATAATAGCTAAAATTAGGACTTATAACATTATACAAGAACATATAAGATTTTTAGGAACTTCATGTAATGTCTGAAACATTTATATTAACATATTTCCAAACAAATAACCCAAGAAAGTTTATTATTTTTTTAATTTTTATTTTAATTTCATTTATTTTTTCAAACAGCAGGTTCTTATTAGTCATCAATTTTATAAATATCAGTGTATATCTGTCAATCCCAATTGTCCAATTCATCGCACCACCATCCCACACCCCCACGGCTTTCCCCCCTTGGTGTCCATAAGTTTCTTCTCTACATCTGTGTCTCAACTTCTGCCTTGCAAACCTGTTCATCTGTACCATTTTTCTAGGTTCCACACACATGTGTTAATATGTGATATTTGTTTTTCTCTTTCTGACTTACTTCACTCTGTATGACAGTCTCTAGATCCATCCACGTCTCAACAAATGATCCAATTTTGTTCCTTTTTATGTCTGAGTAAAATTCCATTGTATATATGTACCACAACTTCTTTATCCATTTGACTGTTGATGGGCATTTAGGTTGCTTCCATGACCTGGCTATTGTAAATATTGCTATAATGAACAGTGGGGTGAACGTGTCTTATTGAATTATGGTTTTCTCTGGTTATATGCCCAGTAGTGGGATTTCTGGATTATACAGTAATTCCATTTTTAGATTTTTAAGGAACCTCTGTACTGTTCCCCATAGTGGCTGTATCAATTCACATTCTCAAAGACAGTCCAGGAGGGTTCCCTTTTCTCCATACCCTCTCCAGCATTTGTTGTTTGCAGATTTTTGGATGATGGCTATTCTAACTGGTGCCAGGTGATACTTCATTGTAGTTTTGATTTGCATTTCTCTAATAAGTAATGATGTTGAGCAGCTTTTCATGTGCTTCTTGGTCATCTGTATGTCTTCTTTGGAGAAATGTCTATTTAGGTCTTCTGCCCTAAGATTGGATTGTGTTGTTTGTTTCTTTAATAATGAGCAGCATGAGCTGTTTACATATTTTGGAGATGAATCCTTTGTCCATTGATTCATTTGCAAATATTTTCTCCCATTCTGAGGGTTGTCTTTTCGTCTTGTTTATGGTTTCCTTTGCTGTGCCAAAGCTTGGAAGTTTCATTAGGTCCCATGTGTTTATTTTTGGTTTTATTTCCATTACTCTAGGAGGTGGATCAAAAAAGATCTTGCTGTGATCTATGTCAAAGAGTGTTCTTCCTATGTTTTCCTCAAAGAGTTTGATAGTGTCCAGTCTTACATTTAGGTCTCAAATCCATTTTGAGTTTATTTTTGTGTATGGTGTTAGGGAGTGTTCTAATTTCATTCTTTTACATGTAGCTGTCCAGTTTTCCCAGAACCATTTATTGAAAAGACTGTCTTCTCCATTGTATATCCTTGCTTCCTTTGTCATAAATTAGTTGACCATAAGTGTGTTGGTTTATCTCTGGGCTTTCTATCTTGTTCCATTGATCTATGTTTCTGTTTTTGTGCCAGTACCATATTGTCTTGATTACTGTAGCTTTGTAGTCTAGTCTGAAGTCAGGGGGTCTGATATGTCCCACTCCATTTTTTTTCCCTGAAGACTGCTTTGACTGTATGGGGTCTTTTGTGTCTCCATACAAATTTTAAGATTTTTGTTCTAGTTCCATTAAAAATGCCATTGGTAATTTGATAGGGATTGCATTGAATCTGTAGATTGCTTTGGGTAGTAGAGTCATTTTCACAATATTGATTCTTCCAATCCAAGAACATGGTATATCTCTCCATCTGTTTGTATCATATTTAATTTCTTTCATTAGTGTCTTATAGTTTTCTGCATACAGGTCTTTTTTCTTCCTAGGTAAGTTATTTCTAGGTATTTTATTCTTTTTATTGCAATGATAAATTGGAGTGTTTCCTTAATTTCTCTTTCAGATTTTTCATCATTAATATATAGGAATGCAAGAAATTTCTGTCCATTAATTTTGTATCCTGCAACCTTACCAAATTCATTGATTATCTCTAGTAGTTTTCTGGTCGCATTTTTATGGTTTTCTATGTATAATATCATGTCATCTGCAAACAGTGACGGTTTTACTGCCTCTTTTCCAATATGTACTCCTTTTATTTCATTTTCTTCTCTGATTGCCATGGCTAGGACTTCCAAAACTATGTTGAATAATTGTGGTGAGAGTGGACATCCTTGCCTGGTTCCTGATCTTAGAGGAAATGCTTTCAGTTTTTCACCATTGAGAATGATGTTTGCTGTGGGTTTGTTGCATATGGCCTTTATTATGTTGAGGTAGCTTCTGTTTATGCCCACTTTCTGGAGAGTTTTTATCTTAAATCTGTGTTGAATTTTGTCAAAAGCTTTTTCTGCATCTATTGAGATGACCATATGGTTTTTATTCTTCTATTTGTTAATATGGTTTATCACATTGATTGATTTGCATATATTGAAGAATCCTTGCATCCCTGGGATAAATCCCACTTGATCATGGTGTATGATTCTTTTCATGTGTTGTTGGATTCTGTTTGCTAGTATTTTGTTGAGGATTTTTGCATCTGTATTCATCATGATATTGGTCTGTAATTTTCTTTTTTTGTAATATCTTTGTCTCATTTTGGTATCAGGGTGATGGTGGCCTCATAGAATGAATTTGGGAGTGTTCCTTTCTCTGTAATTTTTTGGAACAGATTGAGAAGGATGGGTGTTAGATCTTCTCTAAATATTTGATATAATTCAACTGTGAGTCCATCTGGTCTTGGACTTTTGTTTGTTGGAAGTTTCAATTTCTTTACTTTTGATTGGTCTGTTCATTTTTTTCTATTTCTTCCTGGTTCAGTCTTGGAAGGTTATACCTTTCTAAGAATTTGTCCATTGCTTCTGGGTTGTCCATTCTATTGGCATAGAGTTGCTTGTAGTAGTCTCTTAGGATGCTTTGTATTTCTGTGGTGTCTGTTGTAACTTCTCCTTTTTTTATTTCTATTTTTATTGACTTCAGTCCTCTCTCTCTTTTTCTTGATGAGTCTGGCTAATGGTTTATCAATTTTGTTTATCTTCTCAAAGAACAAGGGTTTAGTTTTATTGATCTTTACTATTTTTTTTCTTTGTATTTCATTTATTTCTGCTCTGATCTTTATGATTTCTTTCCTTCTGCTAACTTTGGGTGTTGTTTGTTATTCTTTCTCTAGTTCCTTTAGGTGTAAGGTTAGATTGTTTATTTGAGATTTTTCTTGTTTCTTGAAGTAGACTTGTATAGCTATAAACTTCCTCACAGAACTGCTTTTGCTGCATCCCATAGGTTTGGGATTGTCATGTTTTCATTGTCATTTGTCTCTAGGTATGTTTTGATTTCCCTTTGATTTCTTCAGTGATTTCTTGGGTATTTAGTAATGTAGTGTTTAGCCTCCATGTGTTTGTGTTTTTTACATTTTTTCCCCTGTAATTCATTTGTAATCTCATAGCATTGTAGTCAGAAAAGATGTTTGATATGATTTCAATTTTCTTAAATTTACTGAGGCTTAATTTGTGACCCAAGATGTTATCTATCCTGGAGAATGTTCTCTGCACATTTGAGAAGAAAGTGTAACCTGCTGTTTTGGATGGAATGTCTTAAAAATATCAATTAAATCTATCTTGTCTATTGTGTCATTTAAAGCTTCTGTTTACTATTTTTTTTTTTTTCATTTTGGATGATCTGTCCATTGTTGTAAGTAAGGTGTTAAAGTCCCCCACACTTGTGTTATTGTCAATTTCCTCTGTTATAGTTGTCAGCATTTGCCTTGTTACATTGAGGTGCTCCTATGTTGGGTGCATATATATTTATAATTGTTATACCTTCTTCTTGTATTGATCCCTTGATCATTCTGTAGTGTCCTTCCTTGTCTCTTGTAACATTCTTTATTTTAAAGTCTATTCTATATGTAATAAGTATGGCTACTCCAGCTTTCTTTTGATTTCCATTTGCATGGAATATCTTTTTCCATCCCCTCACTTTCAGTCTGTATGTGTCCCTAGATCTAAAGTGGGTATCTTGTAGACAGCATATATATGGGTCTTGTTTTTGTATCCATTCAGCAAGCCTGTGTCTTTTGGTTGGATCATTTAGTCCATTAACGTTTAAGGTAATTATCAGTATGTATGTTCCTATGACCATTTTCTTAATTGTTTTGGGTTTGTTTTTGTAGGTCCTTTTCTTCTCTTGTGTTTCCCACTTAGAGAAGTTCCTTTAGCATTTGTTGTAGAGCTGGTTTGGTGGTGCTGAATTCTCTTAGCTTTTAGTTGTCTGCAAAGATTTCATTTCTCCATTGAATCTGAATGAGATCCTTGCTGGGTAGAGTAATCTTGGTTGTAGTTTCTCCCCTTTCATCACTTTAAGTATATCATGCCACTGCCTTCTGTTGTGTAGAGTTTCTGCTGAGAAATCAGCTGTTAACCTTTTGGGAGTTCCCTTTTATGTTGTCATTTTTCCCTTGCTGCTTTCAATAATTTTTCTTTGTCTTTAATTTTTGCCAATTTGCTTACTATGTGTCTCGGCATGTTTCTCCTGTGTTTATCTTGTATGGCACTCTCTGCACTTCCTGGACTTGGGTGGCTATTTCCTTTCCCATGTTAGGGAAGTTTTTGACTATAATCTCTGCAAGTATTTTCTCTGGTCCTTTCTCTCTCTCTTCTCCTTCTGGGACCCTTATAAAGCGAATGTTGTCACATTTAATGTTGTCTCAGAGGTCTCAGGCTGTCTTCATTTCTTTTCATTCTTTTTTCTTTATTCTGTTCTGCAGCAGTGGATGCCACCATTCTGTCTTCCAAGTCACTTATCTGTTCTTCTGCCTCAGTTATTCTGTTATTGATTCCTTCTAATGTAGTTTTCATTTCAGTGATTGTACTGTTCATCTCTGTTTGTTTGTTCTTTAATTCTTCTAGGTCTTTGTTAAACATTTCTTGCATCTTCTCGATCTTTGCCTCTATTGTTTTTCTGAGGTCCTGGATCATCTTCACTATCATTTTTCTGAATTCTTTTTCTGGAAGGTTGCCTGTCTCCACGTTTTTTAGTTGTTTTTCTGGGGTTTTATCTTGTTCCTTCATCTGGCATATAGCCCTCTGCTTTTTCATTCTGTCTATCTCTCTGTGAATGTGTTTTTTGTTCCACAGGCTGCAGGCTTGCAATCCTTGCTTCTGCTGTCTGCCCTCTGGTGGATGAGGCTATATAAGAGGCTTGATGGGAGGGACTGGTGGGGGGTAGAGCTGACTGTTGCTCTGGTGGGCAGAGCTCCATAAAACTTTAATCCGCTTAACTGCTGATGGTTGGGACTGGAATCCCTTACTGTTGGTTGTTTGGCCTGAGGCAACCCAACACTGGAACTTACCTGGGATCTTTAGTGGGGCTAATGACAGACTCTGGGAGTGTTCACACCAAGGAGTACTTCTCAGAACTTCTGCTGCCAGTGTCTTTTTCCCCACAGTGAGCCACAGCCAACCCACACCTCTGCAGGAGACTCTTCAACACTAGCAGGTAGGTCTGGTTCAGTCTCCCCTGTGGTCTCTGCTCCTTCCTCTTGGTTCTGATTCACACACTACTTTGTGTGTGCCCTCCAAGAGTAGAGTCTCTGTTTCCACCAGTCCTGTTGAAGTCCTGCAATCAAATCCCACTCTCTTCAAAGTCTGATTCTCCTCCCATTGCCGGACCCTCATGTTGGGAAGCCTGACGTGGGGCTCAGAATCTTCACTCCACTTATACCACAGAAGGGTGGACTTCTGTGGTATAAGTGTTCTCCAGTTTGTGAGTCACCCACCCAGCAGTTATGGGATTTGATTTCACTGTGATTGTGCCCCTCCTTCCATCTCATTGTGGCTTCTCCTTTGTCTTTGGATGTGGGGTATCTTTTTTCGTGAGTTTCAGTGTCTTCCTTTCGATGATTGTCTAGCAGCTAGTTGTGATTCTGGTGTTCTCACAGGAGCGAGTGAGAGCACATCCTTCTAATCCACCATCTTGGATCCTCCCTCTGATAACTTACTTTCAAATACATCTCAGATGTCTGTGAGGTTGACTAATTTCATAATACCAGATTGTTAATATATAGCATATTCATTTTTGCTATATTCAAATAAATGTGTCAATCAATTTTTTAAATATTTTCTGTTTCAGTTTCAATGTGGTAAATAACGATTTTCTTTCCCAGAAAGACAGAAATTTGGGAATGTCAAAAAGTTTTAACAATGTACAAGGATCTGAGGACAAAAAGGAAGCACACAAACATACATATACACAAACATACACACATACATGCACCCTATTTTCCTTTAAAAGCAGAAAACAAACATACACAGCTCTATTTATATATCACTATTGCTACTAAATATAGACTCAACCATGCACATTGATTATACCTTTTAACTAATGTAATTTAGTATCTGTAGTGTGACCAACTCCTCCTGATTTTTCCAGGTTTTACCACTAAAAGTCCCACATCCCAAGGAAACCTCCCAGACTCAGACAAACTGCAGGGGGAGAGAGGAGTAATTGAGAACTATTTGCCATACACCAACATGTTAGCAGACATGCAGAGCTTTATAACACAACTTTTTACTCTTCAAACTTCCCAAATGGCAAAAATAACCATCTTACTTAACATGGCCCATGAATATAACTTCTTTTCAGTATGCAAAATTAAGAAGCAAAATGATGTAACTTAAAATTATGCTTGATAATCAATGTTTCAATAGCCTATTTTACTTAAAAGTGATCTATCCAACAATCACAGAATAATTAACTCAATATCAGTGCAAGATTTTAAGTTATCTAAAGATCTTGAAAATTGTCTTCAAGCTGACATCCTATAAAATATAATTATTGTTGAAATTTTAAAAATCAGTCAGAATATTTAAGTTAAAAATAAATTTGTTTTTTTACATAATATTAAAAGTTAAGAGTATGAATGTTAATTTATTTGACAACTAAACTTGTGTATATTTAAAAAAAACTCCTAAGAGGATTTGTGTTAGACCTAACATTGATGAATCAGTGTAGGCATAAGTTTTTATTAAACTATGATTAGTAAATTAGCCTTGTTTGACAAAGTTTAAACTAAGTTATGTAAACCTAGATTCATACTATATTTCTAAATTTAGTTTCATATAAAAATTAAATTACATTTAAAACAGATATGTTTTAGAGATTAAATTTTCTTATGTTTCTGAGAATTTTAAGATTATTTAATTTACATAAGCAATTATTAACTCCTTAAGTCAATCTAGACAGAGTGTTTATAATTTAAGAGGCTTTGTCATCTAAGGTATTAATTACCTTCTGGAGGAACAAAGACATTACACAGTCACACAATGAAAAATGAATGCCTTTCTGAATTATAGACATATAGACAAGCAGACACAGAGTGCTATTAGATCTTCAATTCCATAATTTCTGTCATGGGTCAAATGTAAATATAGAAACACACAAAAAAGTCATTGGTCCAGGTATTAAAGAGCACATTTCCATTCCAGTGGGCATAGAATTTTTAATTGACTTAAGCTTAAATACATAAGTCAACATAAAAGACTAACAAAGCAGATATCACATTGCCTCTTATCCAACAGAGAACAGATCTTTATAAATCATTGATATATTTATCAAATATTCAGAATATAAAATCAGATTCTAATCATTGCTACCACAAATGGAGAGTAACTTATCAATCAAAGTAAAATAAGAACAATCAAAATAACAAACACAAAAACAAAACATATGATAGAAAGGGAAAATTAGAAAAAAAAGATTCTATTATCACTTGGATTCACCACTTGAAATCAAGAAACAACATGCTTAGTCTTCAACCATTCATAATGAAGTGCATTAATTTTACCCATTTTTCTTAGATGAATGCTTTCAGTATATTGGTAGAAGTCTTCTAAAATAAATAAGAATGTATTTTTCCAGTTTGTTGCAATATAATTGACATATATAGCATTGTATAAGTTTAAGGTGCACAACATAATGATTTCATATAGGAATATATGGCTAAATGATTACTAAAATAAGTTTAGTTTACATCCATCACCTGACATTTAAAACTAAAATTATGATTCTTATACATATAAAAAAATGACCTCATGTAAAAATTTAATTACCTTCTTATTAATGAGGAAACTTGCCAGATATGAAACCAAAGCCAGAATATTTTATTAAGTTTAAATTTGTTACATATGAAAACATATTTTATAATATGTTGTGCTACAGTAATAGTTTGTAGTTAATGGTATTTATAAATTACTGTTTCTCCATTTTTAAAATTGAAAATTAATTCAGTTTTATAATTTAGTCCCAAAAAGATGACTGGATTTTGTTTCATGTGTTTTTGTATTTAGACAATTTTATCTATGTCCCATATACTTTTATCATCACTCGTTTCAATATTCATGCTAGTAACCACTAAGAAGTTGACTTTAAAGTTATCAACCTCTTTAATATAGAAGACATTTATTTCCATTTATCAGTACGAACCAAATCTGGACCTGGTCCTTAGGCAGAACCTCTGGATTAACAAGATTTCACATTAGTTTTCTCACACTGAGCCTAATCTTTCTACTATATAGGATAACTCAAATTGATAGAATGAATTCCTGTACATATTTCTAAATTCACCTTAGTTAACTGGGATACACTGCATACTGCATAGGAACTTTGTATAATTTTTGTCTGTATGGGCTAAAATCAAACATGAAAGTTGACATTTTTTTCTTTTATTACCATAATAGTAATTTTGGTCCTATCAGTGCTGCCACTCTAATGGTCAGAAGAGTCACAGAAAGATAGACTATGTGGAAAGATATTGAAGAGAAGACTTTTGTATAAGACTCACATCTAACTTCACTTAAGTCAATTTTACACAAGTACTAAAGACTGGAGAACTGCCAAAGGATTTATTAATGGAGTCATTTACTGTCTCACTTCCTAGAAAGCATATCACAGAATCCACTGCACCTTTTCTAATGGTTATAATTATCTAACTCTTAATATTTCACTGAAGTATCACCCTCTTTAACCCAAAAATTCAAAACAAGTTAGCAACATGGAGATATTATTAATTTCAACACATACTTGTTAATACAAATTTTTACAAAAGTGCATTTTATTTAAAATATTTAATCATATACATAGAAATGCATACTTAGGCCATTTTACTTATGAAAAATGTCCATCATATAAATAAATTTGCAAAGTCAATCTTTGATGCCAAGTCAGGATTATTCAGTTAGGAAAACTCCAATAACATACTTTTCATTTTAATTAGATCTGTTAATATTTATTTTTAGGTATTTTATAAAACACATTGAAAATGAATTAAAGAAGGTTTTTTGTGACACATTGTTAAAATCACTCAAGCCCAGATGAATATGATTAAAAATTAGATTGGCCATATAATTTATCATCCAAATCAGACCAATTTTAAGAGGTAAAGGAGACACTTTTAATAAATGATATGAAACAATGATAAAAAGTGATATGAAAAACTGATATGAAATTGAACTGTTTTTGTTAAAATAAGCCATATGATGGTTTATTCACTTCTATGACAAATTGAAAAAGGAAAAAAGTCAATTTGCTAATTATTATGGCTTAATATAAAATAATTCAATGTATTAAATAGGAAAAAAATATGTTTTATATCAGATAAAAATTTTGGCAAAGGGAGGATTTTCATTTATGAATCATGTTTGAGTGAAAGTTTTAAACATATAAAATTTGGTAATTTTATATAAGAATTAAAATAAAAGTTAGATATAATTCTAAAAATTTAGTCAGGCTTTGTGATAATGTTTTCCACATTATTAAATAAATTATGTTTCCATAAAAATTGTGAAATTTTTGTTTTACTTCTGTGAAAAATGCCATTGGTAGTTTGATAGGGAAACACAAAAGACCCCAAATAGCCAAACAATATTGATAAAGAAAAAACGAGCTGGAAGAATAAGGGTGCCTGACTTCAGACTATATTACAAAGCTACAGTAATCAAGACAGTATGGTACTGACACAAAAACAGAAATATAGATCAATGGAACAGGATAGAAAGCCCAGAGATTAACCCACACACATATGGTCACCTTATTTTTGATAAAGGAGGCAAAAATATACAATGGAGAAAAGACAGCCTCATCAATAAGTGATGCTGGGAAAACTGGACAGCTACATGTAAAATAATGAAATTAGAACACTCCCTAACACAATACACAAAAATAAGCTCAAAATGGAATAAATACCTAAATGTAAGGCCAGACACTATAAAGCTCTTGGAGGAAAACATAGGCAGAACACTCTATGACATAAATCACATCAAGATCCTTTTCACCCACCTCCTAGAGAAATGGAAATAAAAACAAAAATAAACAAATGGGATCTAATGAAACTTCAAAGCTTTTGCACAACAAAGGAAACCATAAACAAGAGGAAAAGACAACCCTCAGAATGGGAGAAAATATTTGCAAATGAAGCAACTGACAAAGGATTAATCTCTAAAATATACAAACAACTCACACAGCTCAATATGAAAAAAACAAACAACCCAATCCAAAAATGGGCAGAAGACTTAAATAGACATTTCTTCAAAGAAGATATACAGATTGCAAACACAAGAAAGAATGCTCAACATCATGAATCATTAGAGAAATGCAAATCAAAACTACAATGAGGTATCACCTCACATCAGTCAGAATGGCCATCATCAAAAAAATCTACAAATAATAAATGCTGGAGAGGTCTGGAGAAAAGGGACACTTCTTGCACTGTTGGTGGGAATGTAAATTGATACAGCCATTATGGAGAACAGTATGGAGGTTCCGTAAAAATCTAGAACTACCATACGACCTAGTAGTCCCACTACTGGGCACATACCATGAGAAAACCATAATTCTAAAAGAGTCATGTACAACAATGTTTGTTGCAGCTCTATTTACGATAGCCAGGACATGGAAGCAACCTAAGTGTCCATCAACAGATGAATGGATAAACAAGATGTGGCACACATATACGATGGAATATTACTCAGCCATAAAAAGAAATGAAGTTGAGTTATTTGTAGTGAGGTGGATGGACCTAGAGTCTGTCATACAGAGTGAAGTAAGTCAGAAAGAGAAAAGCAAATACCATATGCTAACACATATATGGAATCAAAAAAAAAAAAAGTTATGAAGAACTAGGGGCAGGACAGGAATAAAGATGCAGACATAAAAAATGGACATGGGGACATAGGGAGGGGGAAGGGTAAGCTGGGATGAAGTGCGAGAGTGGCATGGACTTACATATACTATGAAACATAAAATAGATAGTTAATGGGAAGCAGCTACATAGCACAGGGAGATCAGCTCAATGCTTTGTGACCAACTAGAGGAGTGGGATAGGGAGGGTGGGAGGGAGATGCAAGAGGGAGGTGATATGGGGATATATGTATATGTATAGCTGATTCACTTTGTTATAAAGCAGAAACTAACACACCATTGTAAAGCAATTATATTACAATAAGGATGTTTTAAAAATGTTAATTAATTAATTATGTACTGTAAAACATATCAGTATATTTTAGTATTTAATGTCATTTATTTATTGTCAATAGGTGGTAAAACATCAAAAGATTTTAAAGGATGGAATTTGAGGTGGATTGATACAATTTTGAATGAATATTTCTTAAAAGGTTGTGGCAAAATTGGTTCTAAACTCGTCTATATCAAACTCTATGTCTGTATATATCTATATTTTATCTTCAAACTGAGTCTGAAAGAAATAATGGGAAATTTTTCCATTTTTGCATCCAGTGAATTTTTAGATATCTGATAGTCCTAGAAAATACTCAAGTCTTAATTTAAGGCATTGGCTTCTTTCACCTCTACTCTTTGGATGTTAAAGAAGGATTTCCTTTCCATAAAATGCTATATCCTACAGATGTGTTCTGATAATTCACAAAATAGTATTTAGAAGTAAATGGGTGTGTGTGGGGGTGGGGAGTATTTTAATAAAGCATTTGATGTTATCTTTGTTTCCCTGGGACTTTCCCTCAAGAGCTTATATTCCTTGTAAATAGAAAATGGAAGAGCTGAGATGGTTAAATGATTCCTCTAACCTCTTATTTCTAGTACTCGTGCTTCCTTCTGCTCAGAAACATAGACTCAGAAATGTAGGCAAGATAGAGGAAGTCAAAGACTTTTGGAGTTCTTATGGTGCATATATGTTTTAGTAAATACTTATTTAGAATTTATTGTAGGCCAGGCATTGTTTTAAGCACTTATAACATTATTCAAATTCTTAATTCTTATATCAGCCTTCTGAAATAAGTCATGTTAATATCTCCATTTTAAAGATATTCATATGAAGGCATGACAAAATGCCAGGCAGCCAGACCATCACTTTCCACTATGCAGTGTTAATTGTAGTGTATTTTGGGGCCTTTACTCTTAAGGGGGGTTCCCCAGAACAATCATTTAAAATTGTCTCTTTGGTGCCCAAAGAGGTTTTACACTTTGAGGCAATGCATGGTACCAAGGTTCAGGTTTAGTGAGGGTCATACCTTTCTTTTTTAAGGTAAAGTAGGAGGAAGGAAACGAGATATGGAAAAGAGGAATTTGAAGAATGCCTAAAAGGCACACATTCAGGCAGATCAATTATAGGAAGAGTTTACACAAAAGTTAATTATTTGGGCACTGATTACTTAATTATTAGCACCCCCAAATCCATTGGAGATTCTTCAGGTAACCTCCAGGGTACAAGTACTCTAGTCAAAAGACTATATAGTACACTTTAAATTAATTAATTAATAATTAATTTAAAAATTAGTAGCAAGGGAAATCTTCAAGATGGTGGAGGAGTGAGACCTGGAGATTGCCTTCCTCTCCACCAATACACCAGAAATACATCTATATGTGGAAGAATTTCTACAGAACACCTACTAAACACTGGCAGAAGACCTCAGACTTCCTAAAAGGCAAGAAACTTCCCACATACCTGGGTAGGGTAAAAGAAAAAAGAAAAAACAGAGACAAAAGAATAGGGATGGGACCTGCACCACTGGGGGGAGCTGTGAAGGAGGAAAGATTTCCACATACTAGGAAGCCCCTTCGCGGGCAGAGACTGCGGGTGGCCGAGGGGGGAAGCTTTGGAGCCACGGAGGAGAGCGAGGCAACAGGGGTGCAGAAGGCAAAGTGGAGAGATTCCCACACAGAGAATCAGTGCTGACCAGCACTCACAAGCCTGACAGGCTTCTCTGCTCCCCTGCCGGCTGGAAATGGTGGGGGCTGGGATCTAATGCTCTGGCTTCAGAGATCACATCCTAGGGGAAGGACTCAGGTTGGCCATGTGAACACAGCATGAAAGGGGTTAGTGCATCAGCTAGCTGGGAGGGAGTCCAGGAAAAAGACTGGTCCTGCCTAAGAGGCAAGAGAGCATTGTTTCGGGGTGCCAAAGAGAGAGGATTCAGAGAACCACCTAAACAAGCTCCAGAGATGGGCGCGAGCTGTGGCTATCAGTGCAGACATCAGAGACAGGCATGAAATGTTAAGGCTGCAGCTGCAGTCACCATGAAGCCTGTGTGCAAGCACAGGTCACTATCCATACCTCTCCTCCTGAGATTCTGTGCAGCCTGCCACTGCCAGGGTCCCATGATCCAGGGACAACTTCCCCGGGGGGAACACGCAGCATGACTCAAGCTGTTGCAATGTCAAACTGGCCTCTGCCACCGCAGGCTCGCACTGCATTCCGTACCCCTCCCTCTGCCACGGCCTGAACGAGCCAGAACCTCCTAATTAGATGTTACTTTAACCCCATCCTGTCTGAGCAAAGAGCAGACGTCCTCAGGTGACCTAAACACAGAAGCAGGGCCAAATCCAAAGTTGAACCCCAGCAGCTGTGTGAACAAAGAAGAGAAAGGGAAATCACTCCCAGCAGCCTCAGTAGTAGCGGATTAAACCTCCACAATCAACTTGATGTCCCCTGCATCTGTGGAAAACCTGATAAACAATGAATCATCCCAAAATTGAGGCGGTGGATTTTGGGAGCAATGATATATATATTTATTTCCTTTTGCTCATTTTGTGAGTGTGTATGTGTATGCTTCTTTGTGTGATTTTGTCTGAATAGCTTTATTTTACCATTTGTCCTAGAGTTCTGTCTATCTGCTTTTCTTTTTCTTTTCTTTCTCCTTTTTTTTTTTTTTTTTTCAGTATGGATTTAGCACTTGTTATCATTGGTAGATTTCTTTTTTGGTTTGGTTGCTCTATTCTTTCCTTTTTCTTTTTTTTTTTTTTACTTTTTACTTTCTTATTTTTAATAATTATTTTTTTATTTTACAAACAATTTTATTTTAGTTTTTCTTTCTTTATTTCTTTCTCCCTTTTCTTCTGAGCCATGTGGCTGACAGGGTCTTGGTGCTCTGACTGGGTGTCAGGACTGTGCCTCTGAGGTGGGAGAGCCCAGTTCAGGACATTGGTCCATCAGAGACCTCCCAGCTCCATGAAATATTAAAGAGCGACTGCTCTCCTGGATATCTCCATCTCAATGCTAAGACCCAGCTCCACTCAATGACCAGCAAGATACACTGGTGGACACCATATGACAAACAACTAGCAAGACAGGAACACAACCCCACTCATTAGCAGAGAGGCTGTCTAAAATCATAATAAGGTAACAGAAACCCCAAAACACACCACTGGGCATGCTCTGGCCCACCAGAAAGACAAGATCCAGCCTTATCCTCCAGAACACAGGCACCAGTCCCCTCCACCAGGAAACCTACTGAACCAACTGTAGACACTGGGGGGAGACACCAAAAACAATGGGAACTATGAACCTTCAGTCTGTGAAAAGAAGACCACAAACACAGTAAGTTAAGCAAAATGAGAAGATAGAGAAACACATAGCAGATGAGGGAGCAAGGCAAAAACCCACAAGACCAAACAAGTGAAGAAGAAATAGGCAGTTTACCTGAAAAAGAGTTCAGAGTAATGATAGTAAAGATGATCTGAAATCTTGGGAATAGAATGGAGAAAATGTAAGAAATGTTTAACAAGGACCTACAAGAACTAAAGATCAAAGAAACAATGATGAACAATACAATAAATGAAATTAAAAATTCTCTAGAAGGAATCAATAGCAGAATAACTGAGGCAGAAGAATAGATAAGTGACCTGGATGATGAAATAGTGAAAAAAAATACCTCAGAGCTGAAACAGGAAAAAATAATGAAAAGAATTGAGGACAGTCTCAAAGACCTCTGGGACAACATTAAATGCACCAACATTCAAATTATAGCAGTCCCAGAGGAAGAGAAAAAGAAATGTACTGAGAAAATATTTGAAGAGATTATAGTTGAAAACTTCCCTAACATGGGAAAAGAAAGAGTTAGTCAAGTCCAGGAAGTTCAGAGAGTCCCATACAGGATAAATCCAAGGAGAAACATGCCAAGCCACATATTAATCAAACTACCAATAATTAAATACAAAGAAAAATAATTAAAACCATCAAGGAAAAAGTAACAAATAACATATAAGGAAATCTCCATATGGTTAACAGATGATCTTTTAACAGAAACTCTACAAGCCAGAAGGGAGTGGCAGGATATTTTTAAAGTGAGGAAAGGTGAAAACCTACAACCAAAATTACTCTACCTAGCAAGGAGCTCATTCAGATTTGATGGAGAACTTAAAAACTTTACAGACAAGCAAAAGCTAAGAGAATTCAGCACCACCAACCAGCTTTACAACAAATGTTAAAGGAACTTCTCTAGGCAGGAAACACAAGAGAAAGAAAAGACCTGCAATAACAAACCCAAAACAGTTAAGAAACTGGTAATAGGAACACACATATCAATAACTACCTTAAATGTAAATGGATTCAGTGCTCCAAACAAAAGACATAGACTGGCTGAATGCATACACAGACAAGACCCATACATATACTGTCTACAAGAGACCCAATTCAGACCTAGGGACACATACAGACTGAAAGTGAGGGGATGGAAAAATATATTCCATGCCAAAGGAAATCAAAAGAAAGCTGGAGTAGCAACTCTGATATTAGTCAAAATAGACTTTAAAATAAAGACTATTAGAAGAGACAAAGAAGGACACTATAGAATGATCAAGGGGTCAATCCAAGAAGAAGATATAAAAATTGTAAATATTTATGCACCCAACATAGGAGCACCTCAATACATAAGGCAAATGCTAACAGCCATAGTAGGGGAACTTAACAGCAACACAAGAATAGTAGTGGACTTTAACATCTCACTTTCACCAATGGACAGATCATCCAAAATGAAAATAAATAAGGAAACACAAACTTTAAATGACACATTAAAAATGATGGACTTGGGGCTTCCCTGGTGGTGCAGTGGTTTCTGTATGCAGAAAACTATAAGATACTGATGAAAGAAATTAAAGATGATACAAACAGATGGAGAGCTATACCATGTCCTTGGATTGGAAGAATAAACATTGTGAAAATAACTCTACCCAAAGCAATCTACAGATTCAATGCAATTCCTAGTTAACTATCAATGGAACTTTTCACAGAACTAGAATAAAAAATTTCACAATTTGTGTGGAAAAACAAAAGACCCTGAATAGCCACAGCAATCTTGAGAAAGAAAAACAGAGCTGGAGGAATCAGGGTCCCTGACTTCAGACTATACTACCAAGCTACAGTAATCAAGACTGTATGGTACTGGCACAAAAACAGAAATATAGATCAATGGAACAGGATAGAAAGCCCAGAGATAACCCCATGAACATATGGTCACCTTATCTTTGATAAAGGAGCTAAGAATATACAATGGAGAAAAGACAGCCTCTTCAAAAAGTGGTGCTGGGAAAACTGGACAGCTACATGAAAAAGAATGAAATTAGAACACTCCCTAACACAATACACAGAAATAAACTCAAAATGGATTACAGACCTAAATACAAGCCAGACAATATAAAACTCTTAGAGGAAAATATAGACAGAACACTCTATAACATAAATTACAGCAAGATCCTTTTTGACCTGCC
Source organism: Lipotes vexillifer (assembly GCF_000442215.2). Lineage (NCBI taxonomy): Eukaryota > Metazoa > Chordata > Mammalia > Artiodactyla > Lipotidae > Lipotes > Lipotes vexillifer. The sequence goes on along the minus strand of NW_006776934.1, from coordinate 933,551 downwards.
TCCTAGAGGAATGGAAATAAAAACAAAAACAAACAAATGGGACCTAATGAAAAAAGCTTTTGAACAGCAAAGTAAACCATAAACAAGATGAAAAGACAACCCTCTGCATGGTAGAAAATATTTGTAAATGAAGCAACTGACAAAGGATTAATCTCCAAAATTTACAAGCAGCACATGCAGCTCAATATCAAAAAAAACAAACAACCCAATCCAAAACTGGGTAGAACACCTAAATAGACATTTCTCCAAAGGAGACATACAGATAGCCAACAAACACATGAAATAATTCTCAACATCACTAATTATTAGAGAAATGCAAATCAAAACTACAATGAGGAATCACCTCAAACCGGTCAGAATGGCCATCATCAAATTATATACAAACAGTAAATTCTGGATAGGGTGTGGAGAAAAAGGAACCCTCTTGCACTGTTGGTGGGAATGTAAATTGATACAGCCACTATGGAGAACAGTATGGAGTTTCCTTAAAAACCTAAAAATAGAACTACTATATGACCCAGCAAACCCACTACTGGGCATATACCCTGAGAAAACCATAATTCAAAAAGAGTCATGAACCACAATGTTCATTGCAGCTCTATTTACAACAGCCAGGACTTGGAAGCAAGCTAAGTGTCCATTGACAGAAGAATGGATAAAGAAGATGTGGCACATATATACAATGGAATATTACTCAGCCATAAAAAGAAATGAAATTGAGTTATTTTTAGTGACATGGATGGACATAGAGGCTGTCATACAGAGTGAAGTAAGTCAGAAGGAGAAAAACAAATACCATATGCCATCGCATATATATGGAATCTAAAAAAAAAAGAAAAAAGAAAAAAGAAAAAAAGAAATGGTTCTGAAGAACATAGGAGCAGGACAGGAATAAAGATGCAGGCGTAGAGAATGGACTTGAGGACACGGGTAGGGGGAATGGTAAGATGGGTTGAAATGAGAGAGTGGCATGTACTTAAATATGCTACCATATGTAAAATAGCTAGTGGGAAGCAGCTGCATAGCACAGGGAGATCAGCTCTGTGTTTTCTGAACACCTAGAGGGGTGGGATATGGAGGGAGGCAGGTAGACACAAGAGGGAGAAGATATGGGGATATATGTACAGCTGATTCACTTTGTTATAATGCAGAAACTAATGCACCATTGTAAAGCAATTATACTCCAGTAAAGATGTTTAAAAAAAAAAAAAAAAAAGGTAGTGGCAAATGGCAAGACTAGAGAAATTCCTGAAAACAACTTGATATTTGGGTATGCAAGCAGCATCTCTGTCATCTAGCTATATAGTATATGAAATGAAAGGAACTTGTATGTGTGCTCTCTTGCTATGTTTTTCTTTTCATTGTTTGTCATTTAGCTTTCTGTTCTAGATTGTAAAATTAAACAGAGGAAAATCTTCTCCAGTCTGATTATTATTTTAGTTAGGATTGGTGTATTTATATGAATGAGAAAATATAATCTTGTATGCTAATTTAGAGAAAATCTTTAATGTAATTCAAGTCAAGGAGATTCAACCAGAGAGGCTTTACCAGATGTTAAGAACCATTCAAAGTGACTTCCATTTTATATGTTTATAAATGTGTATGATATTATTTTATTATTCTGTCAGAAATATTAAAAACATAAGTCATCTGTAATGAAGCCAAAAGAAAAATGCAAATGTAGTTTACCATATTGGCTAAATGAAATGCAAAGAAATGCATTAAACCTTTTAAAGGGTTGAAAGTGATATCTAAATTGCTATTATTTCTGTTGCATTCCAGTAGTTATAGTTAAGGAAAAAAAGATGGTTTAATCTAATTAAATGTGCTATGCACTTTCCAAAAAGAGAAGATGCCCTGAAATTAAATAATTATGGTTAGCATTTTTCAAAGAGTGACCTTAAAATATAATTTCCTCTCATTCTAGTGTTACTCAAAATGACAAACAATGTCAGAATGAAAAGCACACCTGTTAGGTGGGATATTATTTTTTTCTTTGAGTCATCTGGCCTTTATTTTTTTTAAGTGAATTCTATTTTAGAAAGAAAAGGACTATATTTGTTTATGTTTATAATGTGCAATGGAATTTCTTTCTTTGATTCCAATAGAGACCACAGTGTTTGCTAGAATAAGAGGTTTTTTTTTTTTTTCATTTATGAGATGTTAAAGAACATTCACAGAGAAGAGCTAGAAATTAAAAGATAAAAATCAATGTGAAAAGTAATTGGCCTGTAATTTAGGACATCTGAAACCCTAAATTTTATTTAATAGCATTTCCTGAAACACATTATATTATCACATCTTCACTTTGTAGTTTCAAAAATCTTGTTAAAATATATTCAATAAAGGTCTTGTACCTTGCTGGCTTATTCATTGCAACTAATTTTTTTTTAAAGTAATGAATTTCTGTCTTCCCTATATAAAGGACTCAGCTGATGGACCAGTTATCCCATGATGATTATGAGATGGCAGAAGTAATTGTGTAATTTTCTTCTAAGTTAGGAAAATACGCTTTAGCACATCATGATACTCTTCAAAAAACGTTGAAAACACTACATTATATATTTTACCCCTATTTCTCCAAACACAAAACTTAAGAAAATACTTATGGGATTTTAGATATTTATATAAACTATTAAAATTAACTCAAGTCTATATTACACCAGGGATAATTTTCATCAATAACTTCTGGGGATTTTACATTTGCAGATATTGGCTGGACAGCGTGCTGATTAAAGTGACCTGATGTCAGTATCAGTACAGTTTTCACTATCAGCATTTTCACTAACATTTCTCTGTCCTTGAATCATCAAATTCTTCTTTGGTCTCTTTTACCTAAGGCTTTTATTCCTTGCCTATTTTGATTATTTAAGTTATTATGTGTTTTTTCTATTTATATTTGGTCTTATAAGTACTACATTTTCCTTTACAGGTTGTATTTGTAAATATTAATTTTAAAACTTAATATGGTTATTTAAATTAATTTGAATATAAAATTAACTGTTAAGTAGAGGTGGAGTTTATTGCATAAACACCATTAATATGAGAGATGAAGTGACAAGAGTTTGTTCATTTTTCTTTTGCTCATCTCCTCTTCACCAGCTTTCTTTCACAAAGTTCTACTCTTTACCAAGATCTGTGTAATGAAGATTTGAAAAAAAAAAAGTAAAAACTGGTCTAGACCTCTAGGATCAAATATCATTCAAGCAGAGTGGTGCCAAGTTTAAAATCTAGACTCCACTTATTTTTTAAAAAATTACACTCACAACATCTACAAAAATTAGCATTGCAGGTTTCACTATTTGGATTTGACCTACTCTCCAAATGAATTTTTACAACAGGCATAATAAAATAATAATTGCAAAGGCATTGTGCAGCTGAGTGAAAATGTTAGAAATGTGAAAGGCAGCCAAAGGACTAAAAATTAAACAAGAGATTGGAGGTAAAAAAAAAAAAAATCAAGACTAATATGTACATTTAAAATAGACACACACACACATGTAAACTCATTCTAACAAAAAATTAACAGCTATTAACTTGCTATTGACAAATTTGGTTGACATTGGAAGAATAATTTTTTTTTTTTTTCTGAATTTGGCTCAGTATTAAAATGATTAGTACATGTAGAAGACACCTGTCAAACTTGTGATCTTCTCTGATGGACTGAGAGGTATAGTAAAGATCATAAGCTTTTCTTTTAACATTTCCTGCAAATACATTATGGCTGCAAACTTCAGTTTGGGAAAGCAAACTGAAGTTTTGCTGTAGAATGACAGGACTTAGTCAACCATGTCATTCAAAGGAACTGAGAAGATGAAAGGAGATTTTATACTCATTTGCATGACTCCTCCTCTCATATATTAGTATTCAAATTCTAGTGTCTTATTTATCTGCTATTCTACAAGTATCCATTTATATAAAAGTTTACTAGTAACACCAGGAGTATCCTTATTTGCAATCATCAATTTTGTAAATAAATGCTAACACTTTGGACTAACACCTGCTCAAATACTGAAAGCAAGCAATATTTTTATCCTTACTTGTGAGTCAAATTAATACATCATGTAATGTGTGGTAGGTAGAATTCTAAGGTGACCCAAAAGATTCCTATTTTTATGTTGAGTATACTTACTTCCCCTTGACTGTGGGCAAGCCTACGAATATGTTGAAATATTGCCCTTGAGATTAGGTTACTAAACAGTTGACTTGGAGTTAATGAAAAAGAGATATTATCCTAGGTGTGTCTGACCTAATCAGGTGATTTTGGAAAGAGACATGATTTACTTCTGTCTTTGAAGATGTAATCTCCATGAGTTCCACAGCTGCAAGATAACATATTCTTCCAACAAACAGGTGAGCTTGGGAGAGAGCCCTGAGCCTCAAATGAGAACGCATTCCCAGCAGACACCTTAATTTCAGCCTTCTGAGACACTAAGCAAAGAACCAAGCTAAGGCTTATCTACATTTCTGTCACCATAGGACTGTGACATAATAATTGGTCATTGTTTTAAGCTACTAAGTACTGGTAATTTGTAACACAGCAAACACATGATGTTAAAAAATAACAAAGAAAAACTTCATAGGGTTATTTTACTTTTTATTGTAATACTAATATCAAATTTAGGGGAATAGTTATTATTTTTTGGAGGGAAGGTGTTCATAGACTTTTGCAGCTTCTTTGGCATGGAAGGATGCCCAGAACATACACGATCTCTCTCTCTCTCTCTCTCTCTCTCTCTCTCTCTCTCTCTCTCTCTCTCTCACACACACACACATACACACACACACTCTCTCTCATATACTTTCTTGAAAACTAGAATGCAATTGCATTGGAACACATTCGGTCCTCAGGGTTTAAGCAAAAGCTGGAAGCTTATTTACTTCAGTTTTTTTTTTTTTTTCCTTCTAGCTAGTAATCCATGGCAGTGTGAAATAATATGTAGCAATTTTTAAAATATTATATTTCTTTGTATATTTCCATGGGATTTATCATCCTTTATTTTCCAGTTTCCTTACCTAGCCTGATTTGAATTTTGAACAAAAATCAATGTCTTCCTGACTTACCACTGTATTCTGAGGCATTCAGTAAAAGGTTTTGAAATAATAAATTTCTTGATAGATATTGTTTAAGAGAAGATAAGTATCACAGTAAATATTTAAATATCTTCTATATGTGAAATGATATATAGAATATCTATCTATTTACATATCTTAATATATAAAATAGTTTTCTCATAATAGTACTGAGATTTGACTATCCTAATCATAACTCTTCACCACACTCACTATATTTCACTAGAAGCTATAACCACTATAGATTTTGAGATCCTGTATGTCTCACCTACTTTTATGCCTGCTTCATGGTAGGCATTCAATTCATGACAATTGAGGGCTATTTGAGCCCACATTTACCTCTCTTTGTTTATAAATCCTAATTAAGCTGTCAAATAAATATATAAATAAGGAAAGTGGGAAAAATGTGCAGGGTAATATTAATGGCCATACAACAATGAGGAATTTTGGAAACTGAATATAAAGGGAAAATGCTAAATTTACAGTGGAAGAGTATGGCAGATAACACATTAGTAATGCAATCAGCAAAGTTAATATTAAAAATAATAAGATATATCTACACTTTCTGTCTCTATATGATGCATTGAGAAAGGCACATCATAATTTCCTGTTAAAAATGAATAGCCTTAATCTAATCATGAGAACACATCACATAAACACTAACTAATGGACATTCTACAAAATAACTGACCTAAACATTTCAGAAGTGTGAAGGTCATGAAAGGAAAGCAGTGATGAATGAAACCACATATCAAAGGATACTAAAGATATGCAAATAAAATACAAAGTGGGATCCTAGTTTGGCTCACAGACCATATTTTATATATATATATGTGTGTGTGTGTGTGTGTGTGTGTGTGTGTATACACACACACACACATACATACATAAGTGGGAATCTAGAGAAATTCAAATAAGGTCTATTGATTAGTTAATAGTCTTAGGTCAAGGTTAATGTCTTGATTTCCAAAATTGTATCATCTCCATGTAAAATATTAACATTAGGGAAAGCAAACGAAAGATATATAACTCACTTTATTATTTTTACAAATTTTCTAAAAGTCTAAAATTATCTAAAAAAATGGTTAGGGGCCAATTCATCATGGAAGTGTAGACTCAAGCGGTAATCTAGATGCATTGTGGTTACATTTCCATTTCTAAGAACAAAGAAAGAATCTGTAAGTTTCTTGACTGAAAACCAAATACAGCCAAATAAGATATATTAAAAAAAGAAAGAAAACCAAATAAGCATTCCTCTTCTATTATTCTATACACATGAATTCACTTTTTAAAGAGTTGTGAGGATAAAACATGTGTCCCTAAAATATATACTTCAAGGAAAACTTTTGCATTAGGTTTCTAACTTGTCTAATGATCTTGCACCATACAACCAAATTTCTTCTCAGCAACCATGTTATTTCTAAAATGCAATTTTGCTATTTTCTTCCTCAAAGCTTTTCCATTTTACTATTGACCAGAAGTCCAGTGTGTTAAATATTTGTTATATAGCTTGTGCTATGAGACTCAGATCTTGTGGCAGCCCAGTTATGAACGCAGTTTCTATGTTTAGAGAAATTATTTGTCCACTCTTCACTACAGTGCTGAAAAAATGTCTGGCCTTGTTTTCTCATCATCTTCTGTGCTCTGTGACATGTGATCATGTCTGCCAGTGAGATGATTAACTCAAATGCTATCACTTATATGTTCAATCTAAAATATGACCCAAATGAACTTATCTACGATACAGAAACAGACTCATAGACACAGAGAACAGACTTGTGGTTGCCAAGGGGGAGGGGTGGGGGAGGGATGGATTGAAAGTTTGTGGTTAGCAGATGCAAACTATTATATACAGAATAGGTAAACAACAAGGTCCAACTGTACATTACAGGGAACCATATTCAATATCCTGTGTTAAAACATAATGGAAAAGTATATATATATATATATATATATATATATACACACACAAATCACTTTTTTGTACAGTAGAAACTAACATAACATTGTAAATCAAAACAAAAAACAAACAAACAAACAAACAAATATGGAATAGATACACCAAAGAAGAAAGAATCTTCAGAACCTCCTCTGATGTTGATAATGCCAAAAACTTATCTTTGTTGTACAATCAGCAGTAGAGATAGTCGTATGAGTGATGTCATTGTTAAGGGCTCACTGTCACTGGTGTTGATTTGTTACCTTGTGTCTGTGTTAAATAATGGCAAAGGTATCTTTTCAAACAAATTCTCTCACTGACTCTCCTTGTATCTGAGACTGATGTTCAGCCCCGCTCCCCAGAAGATTTGATAGTTTAAAAATACACAATATATTTTATGAAAGCATCCTTTTTTGCTTAAATTTGCCTGATTTTGATTACTGTTTGTGACTAAAGATTCAGATTCTATTAACTCTTCCATTGTGCTTTCAAAAAATACTTCTTCAAAACATTTCAAAGATTTGAATGAGCAAAGTAGTAGACAAGAATTTGAAAAACTTAACAAAATAAAAATTGTCATGACAAAAATAATGGCTTAAAGTTAACTCTTTAACACTCCTTATTGTGATTTTTCTTGGGATCTCAAGTTTAAGCACCTGGTTAGCCAGTAACAGAGGTTCATTGTTTTACCTTTCCTTAAGTGTAAACCCTTATCAAAAGAACCTTACTTAGCAGGCCAGGAGAAAATAAAATAAAGCAAGAAATAAAATAATTGATTTCCTAATATAATGTCTATAATTTAACACTAAATGAATTTTAACTGAATAGTTTTTAGTATAACTAAACCTCATTTTCTAACCTATTTAAACCATCTCTTGATATATGAGAGAGTAGAGGTATAACTATTCCATTCAGGTCTGCTTCTATGTTGTCTCTCTAGCTATGCTTACCCAAATAATTGTTTAGTTCAAGTATGTATTTTACTGCTACACTGTATTTTCTTGGTAATTCTCAAATTCAGCTCTTTCCAGAGATTTTTCTGTGGGAAAATTGACTTTTCTGAGTACAAGATTTTTTTAATCTGTATTAGCATACCCTGTACTTATTTTACATATACAGTTTTCCCTTTTTTTGTCTGTAATTCCCTTTGCATCTGTCTCTCCAGAATTACAAATTTTAATATAGCCTGTAGACTTTACTTCTGACAATTTTTATTATTTTGTTGATTCTTAAAAATTGGTCCTGTCATTTGGTAAAATCTGGCTGATTCTCTTCATGTCAGACTCATAAGTGGACCTCATCTCTCTAGTAAGTGTATAACTTCACTGACAAGAGTCATTTTTCCATTATATCAGGTCTTGAAGAACTCAGAGGAAGTCTGTGATTTCTTGTTTTAATATTTCTGTTGCTTTGTTTGTATGATATTTCAATGTATTTTATTATTTTTGATATAGATAATATAATTCTCAGATCAGTTCACTGCTAGATAAATTACATTTGTGTGTACTTGATGTTATTGAATTGTTCACTGTACATTATTGTCTTTTATATTTTCAACAACTCTATGAAATAAGTATTATCATTACTTGTTTTTTGTATCAATGAAGATGGAGATCTTGAAGTGATTTCTTAATGAGTATCTTGGACAAAATTTCATAAGTAGGTAGTAGACTTTTTTAAATTCCAAAATTCTTTCCACTTATTTCTTACTCCTCAGTGAGGACTGACTTCACAATCCATCTCAAGGGTTCTGAAGAGTCAGTCAATAATTACTCAGACCATGCTAAGTAGTTTTACTTTCACTGTAGTTTACCACAATCCACCAAATTAAACCAAGGACATAAGTTTTGAGAGAGAACAGGGTTTCTTGGTGCCTCCCTTGCTCTACTTAGGGGTAAGCCCAATCTGAGCAGTCCATTTTGTGTTGGGAATCCACTGAGTCAGGGATACCTGGAATCCCAAGCTTACTGACCTCTGTACCCTATTAGACTGAGATAAAGGGATGGGAAAGGATAATCCATCACACAAGGGTTCTACCCAATTTTGATAATAACAATTTATTTCATGAACTTAGTAGTATAAGCTAAATGATTTTATGTTTTATTTCTTACTGTGTCAACAGGTTTGCCTAAAGAGGATTTTGTGCCATAGGGCTGGTCATGACCTACCACACTATTTTTCAATATTTAGTTAATATTTACTTTCTACACAATTTCTCATTACCTCATTGTCTTTAATTTGTGTCAGTTTGATTACTATGTATCTTGGCATGTTCCTCCTTGGGTTTATTCTGCCTGGGACTCTCTGTACTTCCTTGACTTGGGTGACTGTTTCATTTCCCATGTTAGGGAAGTTTTCAGCTATTGTCTCCTCAAATATTTTCTCAGGTCATTTCTCCCTCTCTTCTCCTTCTGAGACCCCTATTATGTGAATGTTGGTGTGTTTAATGTTGTCTGAGAGGTCTCTTAGACTGTCTTCATTTGTTTTCATTCATTTCTCTTTATTCTGTTCCATGGCAGTGATTTGCCCTGCTCTGTCTTCCAGCTCACTTGTCGGTTCTTTTGCCTCAGTTACTCTGCTATTGATTCTGTCTAGTGTATTTTTCATTTCAGTTATTATATTGTTCATCTCTGTTTGTTCTTTAATTCATCTAGGTCTTTGTTAAACATTCTTTGCATCTTCTTAAACTGTGCCTCCATTCTTTTTTCTGAGATCTTGGATCATCTTCATTATCATTACTCTGAATGTTTTTTTGTTGTTGTTGTTGTTGTTTATTTTGGTAGACTGCCTATCTCCACTTCACTTAGTTGTTCTTCTGGGGTATTATCTTGTTCCTTCATCTGGGATATATTCCTCTGCCATCTCATTTTGTAGACAAAACTTTCTGTGATTGTGGTATCTGTTCTGCAGGCTGCAGGGTTGTAGTTCTTCTTGCTTCTGCTATCTGCTCTCTGGTGGATGAGGCTGTCTAAGAGGCTTGTGCAGGCTTCCTGGTGGGAAGGTCTAGCTCCTGACCCCTGGTGGGTGAGTTGTGTCTTGTCCCTCTGGTAGGCAGGACCATGATCAGGAAGACTTTAAGCACCCTGTCGGCTGATTGATAGGACTGTGTACCCACCTTGTTGGTTGTTTGGCCTGAGGCATTCCAGCACTGGAACCTATAGGCTGTTGGGTGGAGTTAGGCCTTGGGGAGGAAATAGCAGCTTCTAGCAGGGCTTAATCCAAAGAGTTCTCACCAGAGTTGCCACTGCCAGTGTCTTTGTCCCCTCAGTGAGCCACAGCTGCCTCCTGCCTCCATGGAGACACTCCAGTATTAGCAGGTAGGTCTGGCCCAGTCTCCGATGAGGTCACTGTTTTCTTCCCTGGGTCCTGGTGTGCACATGAACTTTCACAGACCCTACAAAGGTGGAGTTTCTCTTTCTCCTAGTCTTGTGGAATTCCTGTGATCAAACCCAGCTGGTCTTTAAAGCCAGAATCTCAGGGGGCTCCTCCTCCTGCTGTCAGAACCCTCTGGCTGGGAAGCCTGATGTGAGGCTCAGGACATTTACTCCTGTGGGAGAACTTCTGTGATATAATTATTTTCAGGTATGTGGGTCTCCACTCAGCAGGTATGGGATTTGATTTTATTATGCTTGTGTCCCCTCCTACAATTTTGTTGTGGTTTCTTCTTTGCCTTTGCATGTAGGGTATCTTTTTTGTAGGTTCCAGTGAGGTTTTTTTGTAAATTGTTGTTCAGGAGTTAGTTGTGATTTTGGTGTTTTTGTAAGAAAGGGTGAGCTAATATCCTTCTGCTTTGCCATCTTACCAGCCAAAATCTCTCTCATTATCTCATGATGTTAAAAGTGAAAAAAAAATTTTTTTCTACCAGCCTAGTTTCCTAGTCACATTCTGTAGTATATATATATATATATATATATATATATGTATGTATGTATGTATATATGTGTGTGTGTGTGTGTATATACACTTAAATAAGGTACTACCTTTTATAAACACTTGTACTTTATATACAGTGTATTGTATACATTTTTTCATGTAGCATATCTTTAAAAAATCCTGTATCTACATATATGTATATACTTCTTCAAGTATTTTAAAGGTTTTCTAACTCCAGCTTATAAAAATTGATATGATGTAATTAATTAATGTTCTACTGATGAATGTTTAGACAAAATATGGACTTAGCATCCTTTTACATTCAAAATTTTCATTCCCCCATTTTTTATATATTCCTATGTGTGGTTTAATTTTTATTTGTTACATTGGCAATGTTGGAACTCATATTTCTTATAAAGTAAACTCAGAGTATATTTTCCCTGATTTTAAGAAAAGAGTGAATATTTATTTATTTTAGTTCAAGTTTGTAATTTCAGTATTTTTAAAAGTTAAAATATAGACTTTCTTTAGTGAACAGAATTATCCCAACCCCCAAATATATGGTATTTTCTCTTCAGTTTATCAGTTCTACCCCTTGCCACCATCTATTTCAATTATGTAGATATTCCTACAACAGTTATCATCCAGTGCCCTAAGATCACAGTTACAGAACTTTCAGTGACAAGATTCATTAAGTAAAAGAGTTTAACTTATAATACCACTTCATATCAACCAACTGAATTTTAATTTGTTTAACTCTGATAAAATTGTATTCAAAAAATAGTTAGGTGGTTTTATCAAAGAATAGTCAACAGTGAAGCTAAGCTGGAAACAGAGAAGCCATGAAAGAAGAGATTTCCACCACTAGTTAATGTAGTCCTTAAAGCCCAGATAAAAGATGTGACCAAACCTATAAATAACACTAATTAAGCTTGATTTACACTAAAAAATTTATGTTCATTTCAGCAAAATTATTAACTTTTATCATATGAAAGAAGAAGGAAATTTTGCATCACCAAGAAATGGAGAAAGTGATCAAAATCAAGCTCTATTCTGGTTTTTGTTTAAGGCATTAGGTTAAGAAATTTATCAATATCTATTAAATAATTTAATAGAAAACATTAAAACAATGAAAATCAACAATATCCTTAAAGTTTACATTTTAATTTAGTAACTCTATTTTACTTTTAAAAAGCTTTTTAAAATTCTTTCAGAACACAGAGCACTTTTACATCTTGTATCATCTTTATATCAGTCTGATACATAGGTTATGAAGTTCCTACCTCCATTTCACAAATGAGTGAACTAAAATACTTAGATACTAATTGTTTATAGCTAATTAAGAGCTAAAAATAAAATTAATTGTTTTCAAAGGCAAGATTGGAGTGTGTGTTTCTGAGTGCCCAGTCTTCAAAATTTGCCAACAAACCATTTCATCTCTGATAATAAATCATTCTATTTTTAAACTTTTCTTTGAAATAATTTTAGACCTACAAAAATGTTGAAATTATAATACCAATAATTACTATATATATTTATGTTTAAGATATATTTTATTTTTAGATCAGCTTTAGGTTACAGAAAAATTGTTACGATAGTACAGAGACCTCCATATGTCTGGCAGTTAATTTTCTCCAGTGCTACTGACTTACATTAGTATGATATATTGTTATAATTAATGAACTAATTAATAAACACATTATTATTAAGCAGAGTCTATCCTTTATATTTTACCTAATATGCTTTTTCCAGGATCCCATCCAGGAAAATACATTACATCTAGTTGTCTTGTCTCCTTAGGCTCCTCTTGACTGTGACAAATAAAAAAAACATTCTTTGCTTTTGATGGCCTTGACAAGTTTGAGGATTAATGGTCATGTATTTTGTAGAATGTCCCTCAATTGGGATTTGTGTGATATTTTTCTCATGATTAACCTGGAGCAATGTGTTTAGGGGAAGTAAACTAGAAAAGTACAGTGCCATTTTTGTCACATAATATCAAGGGCACATGCTATCAGTGTGACTTATCATTGTTAATGTTAAACATCACTTAGCTGAGGTAGTGCTTGGCAGATTTCTCCAATGTAAGGATATTCTTTTTTCTTTTACCCCTTTCTATATTCCACTCTTTGGAAGGAAGCCACTATGCACAGTCCACACTTAGGAAGTTGGGAGTTATACTTTTACTCCTTAAGGGTGGGGAGTATTTACACAAATTATTTGGAATTTTTCTAAACAGATTTGTCTCTTCATCCAATTTATTTACTATATAATTTATTTATATCAGTATCGGATATTCCTTTTATCTTTTGGATTTAATCCAGTACTATTTGTTGTTCAAAGTGTTCCAGCTTTGGCCATTGGAAGCCTTTGCAGCTGGCTCCATTTGTTGGTATGTCAAGAAATATTTGATATGCCCATAAATAATTGTTGTTATTGTTGTGTTTTAATTTTTTAAGCATAACATTTTCTGGCACTATAAGATGATTAAGGCTCATTTTATATATTTTCTACCTCAGTTCTAAAATCAGGCCAAATTCCACAAATGTTCATATTTTGTAACTATACTATACTTTATAATTTTCTCTCTTTCTCTCTTCTTCTCTCTGTTTTCTCTCTCCCTGTCTCGAATGCTTTTAATAATCTTCCCAACAACTTTTGTAATTTATTTCTCAATATATTTTATAATATTTCTCAAAATAAATATTAACATTTTTAGTTGAATTGAAAAAATATCACCACCTAATCTATAGGCCTCATTTATAATTACAAAATTTTTCTTATAATATCTTTTACAAAAAAAATACAATAATATTTCTTAGTTCAGGATTGAATTGGGAATCTCTCATTGCATTGATGATATTGTTTTTGTTAGTAAGCTTAAATCTGGAGCAGTTTCACAGCTTTCTTTTTATTTATTTATTTATTTTTTGTCTTTTATGATCTTGTCATTTCTGAATTATATGAGCTTTTATTTTGTGGACTGTCCCTCAATTTGGGTTAGTCTGATATTTCCCCATGATAAAATTATAGTTAACAATTTTGGCAAGAATAGCACAGAAGTGATACATTATGTCCAGAGCTACCAGATTTTTTTTTTCTTTATGGTGATATTAATTTTAATTATTTCTCTGTTACATTTCTCAACAGCAAATTTATTATTTTTCTCCTTGTAGTTAAAAAATGCCATGTAGGGAGATAATTAAAGCCTATGTAAGTATGTTATTTGTAACTAAATTCCCATTTACTAGTTTTAGATTCATTAAAGATTTATGTGCCTGAAAATTTAGTTACTATGTTGATTATCAAAAGGTGATTTTCTAATTCCTTTAGTATTTTTCATTTCATTATAATGAATAATTTTCTTTCTCTTCTATTTCCTTGTTTATTTATATGATTATATGAGTGTAGACTCATGGATTGATAAAATGGTTCAAATCCATTACTGCAATTATTTGTTTTAAGCTCAATTTGTCTCTGGCTTAGCAAATGGGACTTTATCCAAGATAACACCTATATAATTTAATATTTCCAGCTGATTGTTATATAATAGTATTTCAAGTACTGATTTCTAAGAAGTTGGAGATACAAAATTATGACCAAAATATGAATCTTTCCTCCTATCAATAAATTATTAAATGTTTAAATAGTATTAAATAAACAATAAAGCAAGAATAGGATGTTAAACAAAATTTTAACTAAACATAATTACTAGAAAATCCTTATATTATTTTAGTCAACCTAGATACACTAGCTAGAAGAATAATTTTCTTTAGCTTTGTTTTCTTAAGAAAACAACCTTAAATGAATTGACTGAGATGACTAAATTAGATTTTCAACCTGGGGCTACATTTTACTGTGAAAACTTCAAATGAAGGGTTATGAATTTCTTCAACCTATATTTATCAAGCTCAAATTTCTCTAGACTTCATTTGGAGGAGACTTTGCATAGTAATAACTACCGAGCTTAGTGAATATCTGTGATTTCTGAAGGTAATCATCTCTCCTGCTTTAGTGCCTCCCTACTGTGTCCAATAAATTCAGAGCAATGGATGATGATGGCTAAATAATTAATTCAGTGCAGGAAATCTGACTGGATTTTTTTTTTCTTATTGTCGTTGTTTGTTTAAATTGATGTACAAATAGAGCATTTTAAAAAACAAACCAAGAAACACATTTTATTGCAAAAAAAAAAGTTTGTCAGTGTTCGTAACTTTTATGATGTTTTGGCCAGAGTCCTTGTTGAGTACTTTAACAAAAATAAAATAGTAAAAGTTTGGATCTTCCCTTCTATGTTGTCATTATATGCAGATGACATGATAGTCTATATAGAAAACCTTAGAGACGCCACACAAAACTATTAGAACTGATAAAGAAATCCAGCAAGTTAGCAAGACACAAGATTAACATACAGAAATCTGTTGCACTTCTTTACAGTAACAATGAAACATCAGAAAGAGAAATAAGAAAATAAAATCCCTTTTAAAATTGCAAAACCAAAAAAACCAAAAAAAAAAAAAAACAACCTAGGAATAAACCAGGCTAAAGAGGTGAAAAAATTAGAAAATTGAAAATAATTAAAAGAAATAGAAAGATATT
This sequence comes from Lipotes vexillifer, assembly GCF_000442215.2. Taxonomy (NCBI): domain Eukaryota; kingdom Metazoa; phylum Chordata; class Mammalia; order Artiodactyla; family Lipotidae; genus Lipotes; species Lipotes vexillifer. Next base: position 918,067 of record NW_006776934.1, on the reverse strand, counting down.
CCATGCTCTTGGATTGGAAGAATTATAATTGCTAAAAGGGCCATACTGCCCAAAGCAATCTACAAATTCAATGGGATCCCTATCAAATTACCCATGACAATTTACATAGAACTAGAACAAATAACACTAAAATTTAAATGGGATCACAAAAGACCAAGAACTGCCAAAACAATCCTGAGGAAAAAAAGCAAACCTGTATACATAACCCTCCCAGAATTCAGACAATTACTACAAAGCTACAGTAATCAAAACAGTGTAGTATTGGCAAAAAACAGACATATGGATCAATGGAACAAAATAGAGAACCCAGAAATAAAGCCACACATCTACAGTCAATTAATCTTCAACAAATGAGGTGAGAATATACAATGGAGAAAAGAGAGTCTCTACAGCAAATGGTGTTGGGAAAGCTGGACAGCCACATGTAAATAAATGAAGTTAGAACACTTACATTCTACACAAAAATAAACTCAGAATGGCTTAAAAACTTAAATATAAGACATAACACCATGAAACACTATTATATAAATCATAGAAATGTTTTCTTAAGTCAGTCTCCCAAGGCAAAAGAAATAAAAACAAAAGTAAACTAATGGGAACTAATCAAACTTACATGACTTTGCACAGCAAAGAAAGCCATAAACAAAATGAAAAGACAACCCACAAAGTGGGAGAAAATATTCACAAACAATGTGACCAACAATGGCTTAATTTCCAAAATATACAAACAGCTGATACAACTCAATATCAAAAAAAACCCAAACAACCCAATAAAAAAATGGGCAGAACACCTAAATAGACATTTCTCTAAAGAAGACATACAGATGGCCAAAGGTACATGAAAAGATGCTCAGCCTCACTAATTATTAGAGAAATGCAAATCAAAACTAAAATGAGGTATCACCTTACACTGGTCAGAATGGTCATCATCAAAAAGCTTACAAATAATAATAGTGGAGAGGGTGTGGAGAAAAGTGAACACTCCTACACTGTTGGTGGGGATGTAAGTTGGTGCAGCTACTATGGAGAACAGTATGGACGTTCCTTAAAAAACTATAAGTAGAGTTAACATATGGTCAAGCAATACCAGTCCTGGGCATATATCTGGAAAAGATGAAAACGTTAATTCATATATGTACCCCAATATTCATAGCAGTACTATTTACAATAGCCAAGACATGGAAGTAACCTAAATGTCCATCAACAAAAAAATGGATTAAGAATTGTGGTGCAGGGCTTCCCTGGTGGCGCAGTGGTTGAGAGTCCGCCTGCCGATGCAGGGG
>NW_006776934.1:905204-916598 GCF_000442215.2 Lipotes vexillifer | reverse complement strand
AGTCAGACTCTCAACCCCTGCGCCACCAGGCAAGCCCCCGAGTGTGGTGTTTTAAATCATCCTCTTTTAAGATGTGGTATATGTGTGTGTGTGTATATATATATATATATATATATATGGATGGACCTAGAGATTATCATACTAAGTGAGTCAGACAAAGACAAATATCATACAATATCACTTACATGTGGAATCTTAAAACATGATATAAATGAACTTATCTCCAAAACAAAAACCAACTCACAGACATAGAAGACAATTTATGGTTACCAAAGAGGAAGTGGGGGAGGGATAAATCAGTAGTTTTGTATGAACAGATACACACTGCTATATATAAAATAGATAACTGACAAGGACTCACTGTGTAGCACAGAGAACTATTTTCAATATCTTTTAATAGCCTATAGTGGAAAAGAATCTGAAAAAGAATATACATATATATATATACACATACACACACACACACACACACATATATATATATATATGATTGCTTTACATTTGAGTAACATAATGTTGTAAATCAACTATACTTCAATAAAAAACAGTAAATGTTTAGGAGGTATTTACTATGTTTGCTTTATTATACTTTTAATAAAATGTTATTTTAATAGGTACTCCATATTATACACATCTATTCTTTATACAAGGCATTTTTTAAAGATACATACTTGTATGAATCTCAGTATTTTCAAAATACAACAAAATTATACTGAACTTATGCTAACATTCCTGAATATTGAAGGATGTAACTATGAGGGGCAATCATCCGTGGTTACTAATAACTAAGAGCAAAAAGTGAAAGTGAATCTAGTAAAGAATGTCAGAGTAAGCTCAATGTAACTACTGATCAATGTAACTACTATTTATTTAAAGTAGCATAATATATAAGGAGATTAAGTTCTATATAAATAGAGATGGATAACCATGACAGCTTTGTAGCCACTTTCTCACAGTCTTCATGCATTCAGGGTATTTACTTGCTCAATAATAAAGTCAGCTAACTTTATATTTATGAATTAGTGGGTCCTGTGCCAATTTTTTCCCCAAGACTCCCTGTTAATCTACTCTAAACAATTGAAACCTTTAAGGATTGTGCAAATTATATTAAAGTGTTATTTTGAGTTTGAGCTACATAAAGCTAACAGATAAAATCAATCACATGGAACTTGTTTTTTGGCAAATAAGGCATCTATCATGTAATCATGGAATGATACATGTTAGAAATGAAGTTAATTTCAAAGCTTTTTGTTCTTTTTGCTTAAACATAAAGTATTATTGATGAACCCTTTCTTTCTGAATCATTGATAAAGCAAAGAATGGTGGAAAATATTGGTAAATTCATCTTTACTCTGACATAGAATACTCAAAAAGATTTTTCGACCAGACTTACAATTTGTAGATAGGGCTGCAAAATTGCTGTTTCTCCATTTGGCTCTCAGCACTCTCAAGCAATAAGAAGAATAAAAAATAGACATGACAAATTTATCTTCAGTGAAATCCAGAGAAGTTTGAAACCCCAAGCCAAAAAATAGAAGAAAAGATGTGTGAAAAGCAGATATTATTAAGAAAAAGAGTAAAAGAAAAATACCAATTGTGCTCATCTCAGAAAGCATCAACATAATATACATTTCATAGATGAGGGATGAAGGAGAAAGAAAAGAACCCATTTTGCAGTGGAGTAGGAGATGCACTGTTTATGAGTTCCCCTGGACTGACTCTGATCTGTAATGCAGAGAGGAGAGTGATAATTAATAATGGAGGCAGACAGTCTGCATTTGTAGAAAGTAGTGTAGCTATTATATGTGACATTGGGGAGAAGAGCTAAATGGTAATATGAATATTCACACAAATTCCTATCTCCATTGACTAATTACATTCAATTATGCAAATTCAACGTATTATAAAGGATGCAGCACCTGAAAAACTAGAAAAAGTAAATAGATGTCAAGTATCAATAGAATGTAAGACTATATATAAAAAAAATGTTGCCATAGAGCAGGGCTTGACAAGCTTTCTCTCATGGACAGGATAGTAAATATCTTAACTTTGAAGGTCATATGATCTCTGTTGTAACTACTCATTCTTGCTATTGTAGTACAAAAGCAGTCATAAACCGTATGTAAATGAATAATCATGACTGTTTCTAATAAAACTTTACTTATGGAAAGTGAAATTTGATTTACATAATTTGAATTATACAATTCAATCATGAATATTTTTAAAAAGTGTAAATTTAAAAGTGTAAAATATTTTCTCAGCTCATAAGCTACAAACAGACAGGCAATGGAAGGGATTTGGCTTGCAAACTGTAGTTTGCACACCCCTGGCATAAAGCATATTAAAAATCATGAACAAATATTTCTCCAAAATTTAAAGATCAGTGTGTGTATCAAAGCCACTGCTTATATAAAATAGTAACATGAAACAGAAATATAAAAAATGATGAAAAGATATTTTGAGGAAAGAGTAGGTAAAATGTAAGCTGGTAAGGTCACAAAAGAAGTGTAAGAAAAATATTATATAAGTGTATGCAAACATAGTAACAGTACAAACAAAAATAAGTATACCTTGCTAAAAATACTGAAAGACATATATGATAGAAATATGAAAAATCAAGTAAAGAAAAAGAAAAGGAGTTGGGAAGTGTTAGAGGAAATGAGGTGTAGGTAGACAACTTACTTATGATTGAATTTCCTAAAGAAAGAATATGGAATAATAAAACAGGACAATATTTTTGTGGTGATATAATTCTGGTAAATTTTCAGGGGCAGAACATGTAGGGACTCATAGGCCATTGGCTTATTTTCACTCCTGTTTTATTATGAGGCAAAAATAAAAAGCAGTGAATCCAGATGTTGGCCTGAAGGATTGGAAAGGTTGGGTGATATCAAATGGAATTCAGAAAAGGGTAATTACATTATATTTGTGGGGAAAGATGGGAACTGAACTTTTTAAAATCTAATTTGGGGATATATACATTCATGCTTTAAGTTCATTCAATTAATTCATGAAATTCAATTCAGTCAAAACATTTGGATAATACTTTCATTACTCTTAACCATATTCAATTTAAAATTTCTCACCCATAGCACAATGGGTTTTAATGAATTTAATGAATTTCATTATCCATAATGATATTCATACCTTGTTATATGGAAAAGGAATGCTCCTAATGAATATAGCATTTGACAATTCTGTTGAAAGTGATTTAAAATTATAGAATATCAGAAAAAACTTGGAAATTGAACTAATATCTATGACTAGTTTTTTAACATGATCATGATGTCACAAATATTGACAATAGCATGAATATTGGCTACGTCATTAAGCATCTTTTATTTCAACAGATAATACAGTCATTGAAAATAGTTACACTCCCTCAGTATATTTGCATATGTTTACCTAAATCGTTTATTTTATTAAAATTACTATATAAAATTTTGTTTTAATATGTTTATTTCCTGAAAATTACTTTACTATTTTTAATTAGATGACTTTAAATGAACAATAAAAGGGTATTCAGTTAATACATCTCACATTTTAACAATGTGACCAAAAAAGGTGACCAGCAAAATTTCTGTAAAGTGTTCTGTTATCGAGTGTTGATCTTAAAATTCATCTCATAATAACATCTTTAGGTGTCATTTTCAAATAGTGAAAACTTTAGACTAATGATATCTAATATAATTATTTTACAAAAAATTCTCCTTCATAAAAAATAGAGTAGTAGTTTGTTTTAATTGAAAAATCATTTTTCATTCCTCTTAGAGCTGATATATATTCAACAGAGGCATTATAATATACCAATTTAAGAGAGAATAGATAAATAAATAGTAAGTTTCTGGAGATAAATTTTAATTCTGGCAACATCAGAATAATTTCAGTTTTTAAAAATATATAAACTTCAAATATAGAATATTCAAAACAGTGATATCCTAAGATTATGGAAAAATAGACTAGATTTTTTTTGGCCTAAACATCTTCTACAAATCTCATTCCTTTGCAGTAATATTTTTATAAGGTATTTAATGGAATTTTCCTTCTCCTTTTCTCACTCTCTCTCTCTCTCATTTATAAGTCAAGAATGAAGAGACATCTTAATACATTTCCTTTCTTTCCATCATGAACCTGGATCAGAATAGGTGATTTTCACATGAAGATTAACAAATTATAATTCTTAAATAAATGCTTCTTTTGTCCCAATAATTAAAATTTAAGAGGACATGTAGCGTTCCAAATTTTACTGTGAATTCCAAATTAATTTTTGTTTTAAAATCCTCCCTCCCCAAATATAGATTTTTATGGGTATATACAAGATTTAAAATATTGTGGTGTGGTAAAATCATGTTCTATAAATATAAATATTGCTTGCTTGTAAGGCCAAAATCTATGGGCTTAATATATAATTAGAAAAATATTATATGTCAGATGAAGCTGATATTATTATGCTTGCTGATCTCAAGATCCCCCAAAAATCAAGAGTATAGATGTCTATTTTTATGAAAGAAGCTCTTTTTAGTTCCCAGAATAATTTAATTACGTGACTAAATAACTTAAAAAAGGAGGACCATATTAATGAATTGGAATTTCAAATAGAGCAAGTATCAAGTATATGCCTTGCAAGGAAGCAAATAAAATATTAGGTATTCATGAAAGTAGCAATTAGAGCAGTGGGATCTAAATCAAGTTATATTGTCAAAACACTAAAAAATACAGAATATTATTTAAATGAGATTCCATTGAAGACATCAAAGCAAAAGGAAAGCATTCAACCATTTTAAAATATATTTGATGTGAATTACAATGTTTTCTAAATTGTATACATGAGTAACCTGAGAAATAATAAATGTGATAGCTATTTTATCTTTAGTAGCTTGTATACTTTTCCTGGGACTATAAATAAGAATATAAACAAAATAGTGATTCAATGCCTGACATTTGGGACTGTTTAACTTTTAAATTATTAGCATGTCTACTATATTTTCAGGCAATTACTGCTTTTTTAAAAAAAACTTTTCTGACAACTTAATGTTTAAGTAGGATTTTTCACCATGTCATATGACCATTACTTGGCGTGGGAAAAGAGGATTGCATTGGGGGAAGAGTTTAAGCTATCTCAGAGAGGGAAGGGAAGGCAGCCACCTTGAACAGCCATTTTACTTTTGCTGTATATTCATATAAATTCTTAGCAACTTTTGGGTCTCTTCTAAAAAAATGCTTTGTTCATTTATTTGGTACAATAGTCTGAACTTTTCCTTCTGCCACTTAAAATTTTATTTTCTCTTGAAAATTATTTTATTTGAATATGATACTGAATCATCATTGACAGATTCAGAAAAGAACAATATTCTATTGCAATATAACATTGGCCCAGCAGAGCCTGAGAGTCTGGACTTATTTATTAATTCCTCTCCCATCTCAAACTGTCTGCAGAATCTAGTTCCATGAGTTGATTTATTGGAGAGCATTGGTTTTCCACTCTGGTAATTCTAACACACCGTTTTTATAACATATTTTTTTTTGAATTCCACCTTTACTGTCCTGAAATTAAATTCACAATAGTATAATGTATCTACAAATATACTTTAAAAATGAATAATATAACTGTAATACAAAGGAGAAATGCAACAAAGGCAATTTACAGTGAACTAATATGTATTCAATACTTAGCGCTTGGTTAAAACTCCACAAAAGACCTAATGAGGTAGTCATATGCTTGCATCAATATGCAGAGTCACCACAGAGAAGATTTCAATAAAAGTAGACAGATATAGATTTGTTTTATTGATGACCCTCATACAATAAGTGTTTCTGTTCATGGCATGTTTACGTAAAGGTAAAGAGCCAAATAATACTCTTAGGTAGACTCATTGTACTTGCTTTTACTTAGAAAAAAAATCACTGATGTTTACAACTGTGCAAATTGTGCAAATGTGTTGATTGTAAAATGTGGTTAGGATATAGACTTAGATAATTATAAACAGATTTTTCACAAATTTGAAAGCCCAGCAGGACATGTGAAAATCACATGAGTTAAGGGGTGATTCTTTGTAGTGCATGACATTCTGTATGACATTGGCACTCAAGTTCCCTGTAGTTTTCTACCCAGATCATTGTGATAACCAAAAATGACACCATCCTCAAATAATCTGAGCATCCCTAAGGAGGAAACATTAGCATAGGGCACTTGACTGGCAAGATTGTTTGTACCTGAGGTCTGGAGATAAAGACAGAAGCAGTGGAGAGAGGATGGAGGTGTCTCCTGAAGAGACACCTTCAGCAACTAAATAAGTGCTCTACAAAGCAAGAAGTTGAAGTCAGAATGTCCATCATCAAAAAATCTACAAACAATAAATGCTGGGGAGGGTGTGGAGAAAAGGGAAACTTCTTGCACTCTTGGTGGGAATGTAAATTGATACAGCCACTATGGAGAACAGTATGGAGGTTCCTTAAACAACTAAAAATAGAAGTACCATCTGACCCAGAAATCCCACTACTGAGTATATACCCTGAGAAAACCTTAATTCAAAAAGACACATGGACCCCAAAGTTCATTGCAGCACTAGTGACAATAGCCAGGACATGGAAGCAAGCTAAATGTCCATCAACAGATGAATGGATAAAGAAGATGCGGCACATATATACAATAGAATATTACTCAGCCATAAAAATGAACAAAATTGTGTCATTTGTAGAGATGTGAATGGACTTAGAGTCTGTCACACAGAGTGAAGTCAAAAAGAGAAAAACAAATATCATATATTAATGCATTTATGTGGAATCTAGAAAAATGGTACAGATGAACCTACTTGCAGAGCAGGAATTACAGATGCAGACATAGAGAATGGACGTGTGGAAATGGGGGGAAAAGGTGGTGGGATGAATTGGGAGATTAGGATTGACATATATACCCTACCAAGTATAAAATTGATAGCTAGTGGGAACCTGCTGTATAACACAGGGAGCTCAGCTTGGTGCTCTGTGGTGACCTAGATGGGTGGGATAGGGGGCTGGGAGGGAGGTCCAAGAGGGAGGGAATATATGTATACATATAGCTGATTCACTTTGTTGCACAGCAGAAACTAACACAACATTGTAAAGCAACTGTACTCCAATAAAATATAAATAAAGAGGAGAGTCATTAAAAAAGAAAGAAAGAAAATGAAGTTGCCAGACTGAAAATACAAACATAAACAGTCCTTATTTATGACTCAGATGGCAAATTTGGCACAGTTGGGGATAGATCAATTTCTTTGGAAATTCATTTCCCTCCAATACAGTGATAACAGAAGAGAATGCAGTATTCCTTTGGTGTATAAAGGATGCTGCCAACTTTATAAGATAGTGCTCTACAAGAGATTGAACTCTAGGAAGAGAATTAGCAGGTGTTCTATAGTCTAAAGGCATGTCCTAGTATACAGATATGAAAGAGGAGGTCAGAGCAAAACTATCCACAGGAATATCACAAAATAACTGAGAGAGATATTCAGGTGGCTTGAGGACCTACAGTTGAGGAATATCAAGCAAGCAAAAATTGAGTAGTAATATTAATATGGCATCATATGTACTAGAAGCTGATAGTCTCTGATAAATTTCCAGTTATGTTGGTTTAATTAATTGAAAACTTGCTTTATATCCCTTTAACTTATCTTCATCAATGTGTACGTGTGTGTGCATGTGTGTGTGTGTGTGTGTGTGTGTGTGTGTGCCAGTACTTTCTTAGTTTCTGGCACTGCAAGATGTTACAGGCTTATGTTGTAACTTTTCTGCTCCAGTAGTAGAATCAACATTTCTCCAAGAATCTCTGATTATTTTATTGGAGAATGGTATTAGAAATCAAGATCAGGATGCTAGGTGTGCTCAAGGTGTCTTCTTTTGATGATAGTTATCACCTGTGTCTCATACGTAGAAGGGGTATAAAAGACAGCTCTTGGGATAAACTAGAGGATTTTCTGGCTCTTAAACCCAGCAAAACCCTCAGACTTGCTATAACTCTGGTTGCTTTAAAGCTTTTTCTGGTTACTGAATAAATTTCCAAGTAGTCATTAAATTGTATTCCCAGTTTAGAGAGGGACAGTACTACATAGCAGCTAAGAACACGGACTGTCAGGGCTGGAATTCCAGTTCCAACACATGAAGAAACACATCATGCTTCTGTGACCATGGTCAGGATATTCAATAGCTCCATGCTTCTTTCCTCATCTATAAAATAATAATATGAATATTAGCTTAATTATAGAATTGTGAGGATTAAATGAATTAATATAAGTAAAGTATTAGAACAGTGCCTAGCAAATAGTAAGCAATCTACAAAGCCATCTATTATATATATGATCTTTAGACCTAAGAATATTATTTGTTTATATTAACATATATGGAAGCTGGATCAGTTATAAGCAATCCAAGACCTAGTCAGTGGTTTATTTTCCATTTTTATTCATTCAACACATTACAGAGAGTCTACCCTCTGCTATGTAGAGTTGTAGAGTTACTGGGGATACAATAGTGAAAAAAAGGCCTCTGCTCTCATGGAGTTTACATTCAGAGGAGACATTTACATTCTAAAAGAGGAGACAGGAAAAAAAAAAAAAAAAAAAAAAGCACAGGGACATGTAAGTCCCGGTAGGAATAACTACTATATAAAAATAAAAAAGGAAAGATAAATGGAGCTCTTCAGTGAAAGTGGAGTATCTGTTATGTTAGAGGGTAATCATGGAGGACAGGTGACATTTGAACAAAGTGCTGAATAAAATAAAGTGTAAAGTCATGAAGATATCTTGAAGAAGAACATGAAAAAAGGAACAAGAGAGTGGTAAGAGGTGAGATTGAGAAGTTAATAGCTGCCAGGTCACATGACTTTATAGGAATTTATTCTGTGGGATAGAAATATACTGGATAAAAGATATGATCTAATTTCTGTTTTGGCAAAATCACTCTAGCAGCTGTGTGAGCTTGGAGAGACCTGTTTATATGCCATTGCATTAGTTCAGGAGATAGATTAAGGTGAATATTTTTATAGGAACAGGGTTTTCGTGCTGCAGGAGGTAGTTGCATTTGTTATATATTTTTCATTATTTAGATTGCAGGAGAACAAAAGCAATATTTAGAATGTGAACATTTGAGATTATATATCAGTTGTTCTCAGACTTTACTGGCCAAAAATACACATGGATGGTTTATTAAAACACAGATTGTTGGCTGCCCTACCTGAGAGTCTTATTTAATAGGTCTCAATGGGATTTGATCACTTGCATTTCTAAAAATTCCTAAGTGATGCTGATGCTGGACCACACTTTCAGAACCTAGGCTTTATAGTACAGGGAGGATGATTCTATTGGTTATGGGTTGTAAATTATAATTTCTTTATATTAAAACTTTTGTTTATATTTTTAGCTCTTGTGTTTTGTAATGGAAATGACTTGGAAACAGATCTTACTGGTAATAAGTGATTAAAAGTTTAGACTCCATTAGTCTTCAGAAATGGATTTAAATTTAAATTAAGGTGTGTGAGTGTGTGTGTGTGTGTGTGTGTGTGTGTCTGTGTGTGTGTGTGTGTGTTGATTGATTGGTTGGGAGGAGCAGCTTTTGGATGGTGAATATAAAAGATTGGAGAAAGAAATATCTAGGCTTACTAAAATTGGATAATTACATCTCAAGTTGTAAATACAAAAAAGGTGACTCTATAAAAATACTGACTAAAATGAGGAAATTGAAGAGTTCTGAATTTGGTTTTACTTACCTTTGATATGTACTATATTCAATATCTTAATGTATTTGATTAAAATTTAGATTACATTTGAATTTTTTTAAAATCTAAAGCTAGAGATTTTACTTCTTGCACATACTCAAAGTAATTAATATAAACTCCCATCTTCTGAGGGCCTTAAAGAAAGTTTATTTAACATAATAAGAAGTTTAATAACTTACAGTAAAGACTACATAGTACTCTTCTGCTGCTGTTCACCAGTTGTTTTAAAGATGGTAACTCCAAGATCTGGAATGTGATTGAAAATGAGAATGTTTTGCTGTTTCTACTTATTTGCAAAATTTGTATACCCTGTGGGAGATTTACATGGGGATCTTGCTATGGAGTCATTATGTCTTCCATGTGATTTTGATTTTGATCTTGAGCTAGTCTGATTTTAATTGTCAAAAGGACATCTATATAATCTATAAAAATACCGAATCACTATGCTGTATACCTGAAACTAATGTAATTATGTAAATCACTATAATTCAATAAAGATTAATTAATTAAACATAAAAAATTAGGATATCTAAATTGTGATCCCCAATAGGTACTTTATATATAATGACTCAGAAAAATGACAGGTTAAGTCTAGATGTGTGGCCACATTTATATTTTAGTTTCAATTTAACAAATGGGTACACTGGAGAAGATATTTGTTCTATCAAGAGATTATATCGCTTTTCCACTTTTTTTTTTAACTCACATTTAAAAACAAAATTATTGGAGTTTAACTGATTTACAATGTTGTGTTAGTTTCAGGTGTACAGCAAAGTGAATCAGTTTTACATGTACGTATATCCACTCTTTTTAAGATTATATTCCCATATAGGTCATTTCAGAGTATTGAGTACAGTTCCCTGTGCTATACAGTAGGTCCTTATTAGTTATCTGTTTTATATATAGTAGTGTGTATATGTCAATCTCATTCTCCCAGTTTGTCTCTCCTCACCCTTTCCTCTCTGGTAACCGTAAGTTTGTTTTCTACATCTGTGACTCTATTTCTGTTTTGTCACTTATTTTTATTGATTTTTAACAGTAAAGATGATAATCTAGAGTTCAGTTCATAAATTCTCTTATTCACCTTACCTAAAATAGTTTTAAAATATTTATTTAATTGATTTTGAGCCTATGTTTAGCTTTTCAAAATGGATAAAAATGCTTAATACTATTACTTTAAATAGTTAATCAACAAAAAATGAAATAAATTTAAATCATGTGCTTAACTGCATTAATCAATTTGCATAAACCAAATGTGCAGTTAATTAATGTTCTAATTGGCTTTGCGTCCACAGCCTTCAGATTTCTGCCCCCTAATTATTTTCACAAGCATGGGCTTGCAGCATGTTTCTTGACATATTTGTGTGCATCTGTGACATATTATAGTATTCCTTTAATTTGCTTCATTATTCCTATTTTATTTCTTTTAAGTTAAAATGTTTACCACTGAATTTTTAATATGAGACCCCAATTCGGAAAATGCTCAGGGTATGCATAGAAAAGTGAAACTTGATAAAAGTGCTCTGTGAAACCACAGTACACATTTTTATCTGATTTCTAAATCTTTTACTTTGCAAACTTGGTAATATTGTCATTAAAGGAAGATTTCTTTTTCCTGTTCTTTTTATGTCCCAGCTTTGTTA
>NW_006776934.1:890785-905194 GCF_000442215.2 Lipotes vexillifer | reverse complement strand
TACATGGAATTTCCAAAAGCCAATTAGCTGCCCATGTTTCTAGTTTATCCCAGTCATTCTGATTTTTACTGTTCAGCTTCTTTGCATTGATTGACTCATGGCTCTTCTCCAATAATCAGCAAGTTTCATCACCTAGTGCACATTCTTTCTACCATCTCTCTGCACTCCTATTCTCTGACAGTGCATGAAACACTCCATATCAAATCCTCAGCAAGTTTTTAAAGCCACTCACAGATTAACCTTGACCAGCCTATATTTTCTAGTGACTAGAATTCAGTAGAGGCCTTATAAGAATGAAGTAAATCTATGGCTAAGTTTTTGTGTCCTAAATACCAACAATGCATTCTCCTTATTTTTTCCCTTGGTTCCTCAGAAGTTGTTTCATCAAGTTTTATTGAATATTTAATCTAACTGTTAAAATACACACACAGGGAGCAAACAATTTTTTCTGAACATGACTGCATGAAAACTTGCCTCATTTTAGAAGCAGAATATGTTAATTAAATCTGTTAATAATTTACCACTCAAATATTTCCTCAATTCAATCCCTTTCTCCACCTATATAAGGCAAAGCAGATTATTTCCCAGCCAGCATTACCAGAGACTTCATCTGGAGACCTAAAGATTTTTTTTTTGTTTTTCTGGAAAAAAAAAATCACCTTTCTCATTTTTTATTTGTATTTTTATTTGATAATTTGAAAATATAAAAAATATAATTTGAAAATAATAATAATTATTGGACTACAGCCATAAAATACTGTAAATTTATTGACTGACTTTTGAAAATTATTTTTTTATAAATTTATAATCCAGATTCAACAAGGCAATTATGATTTGTTTAAAACAAAAAATATTTGGAGCAACTGTCATTAGTTAAATGGCAAAATTTAATGGCTGTCCAATTACTGTGTTATACCAAAAGAGTCCTCTGTTTTGGAGAAACACAGACTAAATCAATAGTTGATTCTATGGAAAAAGAGAACTTCATTTTTAGACCTATTCTTTTTTTGTTTCTTAACATCTTTATTGGAGTATAATTGCTTTACAATGGTATGTTAGTTTCTGCTTTATAACAAAGTGAATCAGCTATACATATACATATATCCCCATATCTCCTCCCTCTTGTGTCTCCCTCCCATCCTCCCACCCCTCTAGGTGGTCACAAAGAACTGAGCTGATCTCCCTGTCAGTAGCCCTATTATTAATCAAATATCAATATTTTGTGTAACTTTGCAGAGAATGTATTCAGACTTTTGTTTCCTTAGATACTTATCTATGGTTCCCACATTTCACATACTCAATTTTTATAAAATGCAAACGTGTGAACATACCTTTGATTGTCCTTTTCTGTGTATAATGTGAATTTCATGTATCAGCTGGTACTTAGGCATTCCTTGTGATATGTGCCAAAACATACTTCAGTTTTAGCAGTGCTGATCAGTTTTTCCCTTGGCCTAAACATGGGTTCTTGCATAAGTGCATGAATATTATATTTTGCCTCTCTTGTAAAAAAAAAAAAAAATATATATATATATATATATATATCTTTAACTTGAAAAGTCTTTGTATTTATGATACTAAAATTTACATAAATATAGACATCTTTAGGCATGTCCAAAGTACCAATACTTAAGCCTTAATTAGATCCTCTTTGCACATAAATTGACATTTGTATTCACTTTTGTGTGTAAAAATAGACTATGTAAGAAATTCTAGAAATATATTAGAGAACTGGTTTCTCCGTAAATTGAAGTGAATGGCTTCCAGATGCCTTGAATAACAATTGAGGTGCCCTGTGACTAAGTTTCAAATAAAGTCTTTTCTTACATATCTCTCTCTCTGTACTAAAGGAAGCAAGCCAACTAGTTTTTCTTTACTAAATGGCAATTTTTAATCATCTCATTTTCCTTCACACTTTAGATTATTTTATTTCATCAGCATACTTGTCACTCTATTTCAAGTTTTTACCTATGTATTTACATGTCTGGTCACAAGATGAACATCTAATTATATTGTGATATTATTAAATGGAGTCTTGACTCAAATATCAGCTTTATCGTGATTAAGATACATAGATGTCTCTGAAACAGATTGACTTGCTCTAAATAGCTGTTCACATTTCAAATAGGGGATCGGTCAAGCTAAACTACAATGTCAACAACAAACCCATTTACATTTTCCATCCTATTACTTTGTTTGGAATAAACAGACAAGCAGTCTCCTTAACCTGCGCTGAATTATTTTTATAAGATTGATAAATGCAGCCCAGATCATGACCTGGTGCATCAGTTTTTGACTGTTAAAATGCTAGTTAATTTCCTGACTATTTCATTTTGGAAAATGGGCAGCTCTATCCTTGTAGCATCATAAGTACAGCAGACACAAAAGCAGTTAAAAATGCAGGTTGTTGGTGCTTGCTATAAATTTCTAATCTAGTCATACTTTCTTCATCCATATCTACATGGTGCTTAGTTATGTATCTTTGGTTAATAAAGTAATTTAGAAATTAAAAATATGAGAAAAACTTAAATATTCTTCAAAGCATGCAATCGCCGGAATTGTTTTTATATATACAAAATATTTCAGCTAACTCAGTATTATGTAGATACATGGATGGTCTAGATACTTGCTACATGAAGTGTGATGCTCTGTTCAGTTACTGCATCACCTTGGAGTTTGTTAAAATTCAAAATCTCAGGCTGTTCCTTATATCTCCTAAATCAGAGTGGGCATTTTCATATCTCCCAGGTCCAGATGATTCTAATGGATGTTAACATTCAAGTTCTGCTGTTTGAGTCTTCCTGTCTTTAGAATTCAAAAGTAAATTCTGCTTATCCCAAATCAATATTTTTCCCAATCTAATTGTGCCTGTGTACCATTAAGGAGAGGATGATGACAGAGGTTTTTGTTTATTTTAACTTGTATTCAATAAGCCTGTATTAAGTACTAGTATGTGCTGGGCTCTGTGTTAGGTGCTAATTGTACAAAGATGGCAAGAACACTTCTCATGCACTATAGGAGTTCCACATCAACTGTAAGGACAGATAGAGAAATGATTGAAGTTTGCTGTCACGAATGCTTCTAATATTTTAGAGTTAAGAAATTCACCTACACATGGCAAAACTATTTAAAAAAATAAAATTTTTGTACTGTAGTTTGTTTACAATGTTGTGTTAGTTTCAGGTGTGCAACAAAGTGAATCAGATACACATATACATATAGCCACCCGTTTTTTTTCTTTTAGATTCCTTTCCCATATAGGCCATTACAGAGTATTGAGTAGAGTTCTCCATGCTATGCAGCAGGTTCTTATTAGTTATCTATTTTATATATAATAGTGTGTATATGTCAATCCCAATCTCCCAGTTTATCCCTCCCTTCCTTATCCCCTAGTAAGCATAAGTTTGTTTTCTATATTCATGACTCTACTTCTGCTTTGTAAATAAGTTCACTTGTATACTTTTTTATAGATTCCACATATAAGCGATACCGTAAGACATTTGTCCTTCTGTGTCTGGCTTACTTCACTCAGTATGACAATCTATAGGTCCATCCATGTTGCCATAAGTGGCATTATTTTGTTTTTTTTAATGGCTGAGTAATATTCCAATGTATATATTGTATATACATATACATTGTGTATGTTGGTGGACAATTAGGTTGATTCCATGTCCTGGCTATTGTGCTGCAATGCTCACTGGGGTGCATGTTCCTTTTCAAATTATGGTTTTCTCCAGGTATATGTCCAGGAATGGGATTCCTGGGTTACATGGTAACTCTAATTTAAATTTTTTAAGGAACCTCCATACTGTTCTCCATAGTGGCTGTATGAATTTATATTCCCACCAACAGCAAAAGATGGTTACTTTTCTCCACACCTCAAGTATTTATTGTTTGTAGCTTTTTGATGATGGCCATTCTGACTGGTATGAGGTGATACCTCATTGTAGTTTTGATTTGCATTTTCTCTAACAATTAGTGATGTTGAGCATCTTTTCATGTATTTTTGACCATCTGTATGTGTTCAGAGAAATGTCTATTTAGATCTTAAACCTATTTAGATCTTAAACCCATTTTTTAATTGGGTTGTTTGGTTTTTGATATTGAGCTACATGAGCTGTTTGTATATCTTGGAGGTTAATCCCTTGTCAGTTGCTTCATCTGCAAATATTTTCTCCCATTCTGAAGTTTGCCTTTTTGTTTGGTTTATGGTTTCCTTTGATGTGTAAAAACTTTTAAGTTTAATTAGTTCCCATTTGTTTATTTTTATTTTCATTACTTTAGGAGGTGGATCAAGAAAGATTTTACAGGGCTTTCCTGGTGGTGCAGTGGTTGAGAGTCTGCCTGCCAATGCAGGGAACACGGGTTCGTGCCCCAGTCCGGGAGGATCCCGCATGCTGCGGAGCGGCTGGGTCCGTGAAACCATGGCCGCTGAGTCTGCGCGTCCGGAGCCTGTGCTCCGCAACGGGAGAGGCCACAACAGTGAGAGGCCCGCGTACCGCAGAGGGAAAAAAAAAAAAAAAAAAAAAAGAAAGATTTTACTGCAACTTATGTCAAAGAGTGTTCTGCCTATGTTTTCCTCTAGGAGTGTCATGGTTTCTAGTGTTACATTTAGGTCTTTAATCCATTTTGAATTTATATTTTGTGTATGGTGTTAGGGAGTTCCAATTTCATTATTTTACATTTAGCTATCCAGTTTTCCCAGCAACACTTATTGAAGAGACTGTCTTGGAATACTCCAAGCTCATTCTACAAGGCCACCATCACCCTGATGCCAAAACCAGACAAAGATATCATGAAAAATGAAAAGTACAAGCCAATATCACTGACAAACATAGATGCAAAAATCCTCAATAAAAAACTAGCAAACTGAATCCAACAATACATTAAAAGGATCATAAACCATGATCAAGTGGGATTTATCCCAGGGAGGCAAGGATTCTTCAATATATGCAAATCAATCAATGTGATACATTACATTAACAAATTGAAGAATAAAAAACATATGATTATCTCAATAGACGCAGAAAAAGCTTTTGTAAAATCCACCACACATTTATGATAAAACTCTCCAGAAAATGTGCATAGAGGGAAACTACCTCAATATAATAAAGACCACAGATGACAAAACCACAGCCAACATCATTTTCAATGGTGAAAAACTCAAAGCGTTTTCTCTAAGATCAGGAGTAAGACAAGGATGACCATTCTTAGCACTATAATTCAACACAGTTTTGGAAGTCCTAGCCATGGCAATCAGAGAAGAAAAAGAAAAAAAAAGGAATACAAATTGGAAAAGAAGAAGTAAAACTGTCACTGTATGCCAATGACATGATACTATACACAGAAAATCCTAAAGATGCTACCAGGAAACTACTAAACTCATCACTGAATTTGGTAAAGTTGCAAGATATAAGATTAAAACACAGGGATCTCTTGCATTCCTATACACTAACAACAAAGATCAGAAAGAGAAATTAAGGAAACAATCCCATTTACTATCACAAAAAAAAAAAAAAAAAAAAAACACCTAGGAATAAACCTACCTAAGGAGGCAAAAGACCTGCACTCAAAAAATTACAAGACACTGATGAAATAAATCAAAGATATCACAAACAGATGGAAAGATATGCCATGTTCTTGGATTGGAAGAATCAATATTGTGAACATGACTATACTACCCAAAGCAATCTATAGATTCAATGCATTCCTTACCAAATTACCAATGGCGTTTTTCACAGAATTACAACAAAAAATTTACAATTTGTATGGAAACACAAAAGACCCCAAATAGCCAAAGCAATCTTGAGAAAGCAGATTGGAGCTGGGGGAATCAGGATCTGTGACTTCAGACTATACTACAAAGCTACAGTAATCAAAACAGTATGGTACTGACACAAAAACAGAAATACAGATCAATGGAAAAAGATAGAATGCCCATAGATAAACCCACACACCTATGGTCACCTAATCTAAGACAGGCAAAGCTATTTTGAAGAGGTATAAATAGTTTGAAAGTAAGGTCTGTTTATAAATTGTCTCCTAAAACTAAATAAACAAGTTTTATTATATATTTGACAAAGATTATGCATAGCTAATTGCACTATCGACTTATACATACATTATGTCTAGATGTATATAGTTTTATATATGTGCAATATATAATTGAAATATAAATATTCTAATGTACACAGTTTTTATTCCAATAGACATATTTTAAATTTACATTTACATGTTACAGAGAGTGTGATTAATAACAAAAGGGTAAAATAACTACCCCAAGGTCACAAAATGGGTAACAAATCATGTTGGGATTCAAGTTTATTTATGCAAACAAATAAACATTTTCTTCACTAGATCTAATCAAAGAGCATTTAAGGAATTAGCATTATAATAATATTTCTTCTTTTGCAAAAAGTTTTTGGTTTTGTTTGTGTTGATGACAAATCTTTGATTAAGAAATCACAGGCATGTTTTTTTTTAGCTGATATATAATACAAGTGACCAATGTATCTCATAGCAGACATACCATAATCATGACTTTAAAACAGTTTCTGAAGACATTCAACTCAGTGGAAAATTTATGGGAAGCACCAATAGTCTTCAGTTATGCATTCCACAATTCTGGACCAATGAGTTTTTAAAAATATTTTAAAGGTTTATTTTGTCTTTTAATTATGATCAACTTTTAAAACACAAAATTATGACTTCCTGTATATTAAATGTTTAAAGACATTTTAAAAGTTGTTGCATCCAAGTAGCAATGGCATAAAATTGAGGAACTGAGCCCTTCAACAGGAGCAGATGGCCTGTCAGAGACTGCAGCTCAGAAGCACGCCTCATTTGATGGCAGCCAAAAAAGCAATGGACAGTGTTCAAACCTTGAGCGCAGAAGAACAAACACTTTTTCTATGGTTAATTTGGTAAACTCTGTGACAGTTGGACATGTGGATATGCTAGAAAGAAAGAATTTTAAGCTATAATTGCAACCTGTCCATTTGAAGAAGATTATCCATTTTCTGTAATTAAGGCTAAGTAGTAGGTATTTGTCACAAGCCAAATTAATAGAAATTAATTTATAAACCTTGGAAGGGGCATGCTATGCTGATCTGTGTAGCATGAGCCTGAAGGGGAATGTTTATTACATGAATAAGATTTCATTGTCAAAAAAAAAAAAAATGTCATTCTGGCAAACGCTGAATAAGGCAAGTAAGTTTTTCAGAGGGTAAAGTGCCTATCAATTAGATAAACTAGCATGCTGAGGGCACCATTTGATAAATTACTGTTTCCAGAAAACTAAATTGTACTGTGTTGTATAGAAAAGTCACTCATTCAAGGATGAAGACACTGCTTTTAAAGACCAGTCTATTTCTTTTACAATCTTATTTGCTTCCTCTTTAGTTTAAAGCATGGCAGAGTGAAGTTAAATTTTCAGTCATGTTAGGTTTGTGAATGCAAGACTGTGGAGAACGAAACTAACATCCCTCAGTACATTTACTACAACCCATCTGTGATTGTCTTCAGAAGTAGAGAACTATCAGAAAAAGTCAAGGCTTATCAAACTAGTAATATTTTGTATGGTAGTTTCCAGAAACTTCACAATCATCTCAAGCTACAGAAGGGCTTTGGAAGCACTGGTCCATGAAGAACTGTCATCTATTTTTTTACTATGCAATTCTGGTGGCTTAATTTTTTTAGATTAATATTTCAGCTTAGCTCTACAACATTACAACCCTACGTTTGTGTACTAACAATTACCTGCATGAGAGAATGAAACAAAATTGGAACATGATTTCCATCCTTAAGAAAGCTTTGAAGAAATGGCAGCATCAGCTTGTCCTCATCTACTGAATATGGATCCTAGCCATCTCTTTACTTTTATTTCCATTTTGTTTTTCTGTTCTCTTCAGCTTATGCCTTTTTACATACATATATTTTAATTAATTTTTATTGGAGTATAGTTGATTTACAACATTGTGTTAGTTTCTGCTGTACAGCAAAGTGAATCAGTTATGTATAGACATATATCCATTCTTTCTTAGATTCTATTACCATATAGGTCATTACAGAGTATTGAGCAGAATTCCCTGTGCTATACAGAAGGTTCTTTTTTTTTTATAGGAGATTCTTATTTGTTATATATTTTATACATATTAGTGTATTTATGTCAATCCCAATCTCCCAATTCTTCCCATCACCATCACCCACCCCACCACTTTCCCCCTTTTGTGTCCATATGTGTGTTCTCTACATCTGTGCCTCTATTTCTGCCTTGCAAACCAGTTCATCTGTACCATTTTTCTAGATTTCATATATAGGTATTAATACACAGTATTTTTTCTCTTTCTGACTTATTTCACACTGTATGACAGTCTCTAGGTCCATCCATGTCTCAACAAATGACCCAATTTCGTTCCTTTTTATGGCTGACTAATATTCCATTGTATATATGTACCACATCTTCTTTATCCATTCATCTTTCGATGGGCATTTAGGTTGCTTCAGTGACTTGGCTATTGAAAATAGTGTTTCAATAAACAGTGGGGTGCATGTGCTTTTTGAAATATGGTTTTCTCTGGGTATATGCCCAGTAGTGGGATTGCTGTGTCATATGGTAATTCTATATTTATTTTTTTAAGAAACCTCCATACTGTTCTCCATAGTGGCTGTATCATTTATATTCCCACCAACCAACCAAGAGGGTTCCCTTTTCTCCACACCATTCCTAGCATTTATTGTTTGTAGATTTTCTGATGATGCCCATTCTAACTGGTGTGAGGTGATACCTCATTGTAGTTTTGATTTGCATTTCCCTATTAATTAGTGATGTTCAGCTGTTTCTCATGTGCCTATTGGCCATCTGTATGTCTTCTTTGGAGAAATGTCTATTAAGGTCTTTTGCCAACTTTTTTTAAGCATCCTTATTGGAGTATAATTGTTTTACAGTGTTGTGTTGGTTTCTGCTGTATAACAAAGTGAATCAGCTATACCTCCATATCCCCTCCCCCTGTGTCTCCCTCCCACCCTCCCTATCCCACCCCTCTAGGTGGTTACATAGCACTGAGCCCATCTCACTGTGCTATGCAGCTGCTTCCTACTAGCTATCTATTTTATATTAGATAGTGTATATATATAAATGCTACTCTCTCAAGTTATCCCAGCTTCCCCTTCCCCTTCCTCGTGTCTTCAAGTCTATTCTCTACATCTGTGTCTTTATTCCTGTCATGTCCCTAGGTTTATCAGAAGGACTTTGCCCATTTTTTAATTCTTTTTTTTTTTAATATTGAACTGTATGAACTGTTTATATATTTTGGAAATTAAACCTTTGTCTGTTGATTTGTTTGCAAATATTTTCTACCATTCTGAGGGTCATCTTTTCGTCTTTTTTATAGTTTCCTTTGTTGTGAAAAGCTTTTAGGTTTCATTAGGTCCCATTTGTTTGTTTTTGTTTTTATTTCCATTACTCTAGGAGGTGGGTCAAAAAAATCTTGCTGTGATTTATGTCAAAGAGTGTTCTTCCTATGTTTTCCTCAAAGAGTTTGATAGTGTCCAGTCTTACATTTAGGTCTGTAATCCATTTTGAGTTTATATTTGTGTATGGTGTTAGGGAGTGTTCTAATTTCATTCTTTTGCATGTATATATAATATAATATATTAATATTTCCAGATCACAAATATTGGTGGAACGCAGGGGAACCTTGGACAATTTTATGGAATATTTGGACTCCTATTCACTACTCTGTGGTTTGAGTTCATCCAGATTTCCCTTAAAAATGATGGGGTTTAATAATGCAATCTCGAATATGGTTTTAAACAAATTTCAATGCAATATGTGAAAATTCAAATATGAGATCATCTTTCTGAGAATTGAGTTCTCAGTCTGTTTCAATATTTCCTAAAGGCAATCAATTCATGATTAGCTACACTATTATAATTAATTACATTGTATGATAGATCTAACTTATTGAGATGATTTCATATTGAAATTGCAGTGCCAGATACTTTTCTATTGGTAATCTTATACCACAAAATTATCATTTTTCATTAATTATTTCAAATACTTTCTCCCAACAGTCAAAACCACCCCTTGGGTTGAAAACTATGAATCTATTTCGAATATAGGGAAACTACACCTGGGAGTTCATTGGTTCAAGTACCAATCTTGTAAATGAGATCATATCTAGTCCAAACCTGCATCAAATCATAAGGAAGTAGTCAAGATAGACATTCACATATGAACGGAATAATGGTTGATGATGGGGGGTTTATGAGATATTTATTTTCTTACAGTTCAGAGTTTTATAATTGTTTGGTTGGCCTTCCAAATGGCAACACTCAGTGATTACACTTCTAGTAGTCAATTCATGTGTAAGGTTCCAAATTCAAATAGGTGTATAAATATAGGAGACAGTGTGTTTTTGTGCACGTGTGTCAGTACACCAATATTTCATCATTTTATTAGCTTCCTCCAACCTACATTTGATTAAAATCAGCATCTTAAATTAGAAGGAATAGGGAGAACTGGGGAGTGAAAGGAAGCTTTAGAAATGCAGAAGGAGCTTTGATGGAAGATGCTTCAGGGACAGAAAGGCAGTATAAAATAAAATATCTGTTTTACTAATTTGTATTATTTAAATATTCTGGTTCTAAAGCATTTTCTTGACACTGTTTTTTCCCTAGTTGTTCTGATATTCTTTTATTTTATATATGGATCTTTGAATATCAATGAAACCTGTATAATCATCTATGTATGTATGTATATCAAAGTTGAGGAAAGGATTGAAGGTTATTATCAACAAGAGGAAGAACTGCACAAATTCATAGATCCAAATTGGTTAATAGTTTTGTTTTGGGAGATTTTTAATGTGGTGGTTTAAAGTATCCAGTGTAACAAAATTCATATTAGCTAAGCTTGTTTAGTCTATTTTATGAAGTGGAACCTGTGTATCTAACATACATTTGAAATTAAGATACATTATCTTCACCAATCAGTAGTTTGTTTTCTTTTAACTGTGATAAAAGACATATAACATAAAATTTACTATTTTAATCATTTTAAGTGTATAGTGAATACAACAGTAAATGGAAAGAAAGGAAGAGGATATGGCAGAAAGAAGCTGGGCTGTAACAGTCTCAACAAAGGCCTAAGCAAATTCCATAGGGACCTCTGTAATTGTACTAAGATTGAGGGGCCAGGCCTTTACATACCTTTAACAACTGGTAATTTGATGCACACTACCCTGCAAATGGGGTGGGACCATGAAGCTGAGGAATCTCTTCAGCCAAATCAATTCCAAACCTGACAGCTGAGGACTGACTGGTGGCAACAATCCCAGCTGCAGAAAAAATAAGATTTTAGTACTGAAAGGGCATCTGAACAGTAGTGCCTTACAGACATGGTTTCAGTGTTTTCCCATAAACAATTCTCATTTGTTCTGATAACAATGCAAGGTAGCTAGGGCAAGTATTATTAACCATGAAGCAAGTTAATAATGGAATTAAAAATTTATACTACACAGGGAGCTTATTTATTTTATTAAATACAGAATTAGCGATGTAACACTGGCAGGGAACAATCATGCAAAAACATGTACTTACTGACTTTTTAACCTGTAATATGTAAAGGAATGATTCTGAGCAATTTGATGCTAAGGAAAAAACTGCATAGGAAAAAACAAAACAGAAATAAGCATAACAAATTTCTGATGATTGATGGGGAAGCTCATATCTCTTTCTGTGATTCAGCATCAACACTAGTGAATATCTGCATTTAAATGTTTACAATGCCACTTAGTATGAGGTAACTAAACACTAAGACAGCTCATAGGGATTTTTCTTTGTCAATTTTATTTTCCCCCCATTTTTTTGTACATTTTCTTGTACTAAAACTTCAGATATTCTCCTGCTGAGAAATGAAGGTAGGCACAGTAGTGGATCATGTTTTTGACAAGCCCAAAGCTTGCTGACCCGTGCACAATATACTTACCTGCCACATTTTTGTCAACATCTTGACAAGGTCATCATGCATTAAAGAGAAACATTTAGTCTGTAACACTCTAATGCTCACTTTTCTTGAAGAAAGTGTGCAAAAGTGTATAATTTTAACACATCACTATCATTGCTGCCTACATAGTAGGAAATTTGGTTCATTGTAAGTGAAATTTTGCATGCAAATACATCGGTCAGAAGAAAAATGTTCTGAACAATAGCCAGCTACATCTTTCAAAGATACACATTGGTTGACCGCTAAATATCATTGTGGCTTAAAACTAAACCAGGTATTTTCAAATATGTTTATTATTGGAACACTTTCATTAAGCAAAGACCAAAAATAGAGTTGTTGTTTATCTATCTGTCTATCTATCTATCTATCTACCTCTATTATCTATCAACTATTTAATTCCAGGGCTTGGACCAACTGATTTTCTCTCCTTCAACTCCAAGCATTACTAAGGTTTTAATCTGTGAGGACTATAAGGATATTCTAGGGAAAAGTTTATAAACCTGTTACTTACTGTCAAATTTTAGAGGGTATTAAGGGACTATGTATATTTCTAAGCCACAATGACACATTTTGAACATCTATTTTAGCACTTAATACCTGTATGAGGCTAGCTTATGCATGGATATTATTTACCTGTCCATATTTTGATTCAGGATTATGTTTCATTTTTCTCCTACATTAACTGAATAAAAGTTTGGCACAGTTGCATTGGATTGAACAGAATAAAATTTGATAAATATTATCTTAAACTGGTTATCAAATCCTTATAGCCAATAACATTCTTACATTAGTATTCCAGTTATAAAATACAAATACTTACATGGAAATACTATGATCCAAAAAATATATTTACTACACATAGAATCTTTTCTTGGACTTTTAATCTTTTTTCTTGGTCTGCAAATCTTAATATCTGTCTGAGGTACAATTTTATCAAGGTGGTAAGTCAAACAAGAATATCAGGGATAAATCGTGTAGGACTTCCAAGAGGAAACAAAGGATACACTTCGAAATCACAACACAGTAGTAATTTTAGATAGAATTGTCACATACTTGCCTATTGGCAAGTAGAGTAGAACTTGGGGATTTCACCCTATGGTAACCATTTCTCTTAGTAATAAAATAAGTCAATCCAATTTTATCTTCCTAGGAATCTAGGTGTTGCTAAGATGTTTCTTTGGTTAGAGTCAACTGACTTTTATTTCTAGATCCTGATGTATTAGGTATATAGATTCTAAAGGATCTACAAGCTTATGATAGTTTTTCCTTATATTTTAAAGTCCTGACAAAAAGTTGTTATCCACCATACTTTTAAAAGCCCCCTGTAATTTATGAACAGTCCAATTCTTCAATGTACACATACAGAGAGAAAGAGACTATATACATACATTTATATATATACACACACATAGATGTATGTATATATTAATTTTATATATGTATAATATGCATATTATTTACTCCCACACTTTGTGTGAGAAAAATTATTATATACATAAAACATATGCATATTCATATATACACACATATTTTACACTATAGTATTATATAATTAGGCTGATAATCCCAGACTTTCATACATTTTGGGAAAAGCCCAAGTTTATTAAACATATAAACTCACTCCTCTATCATGTTAATGAAAGAAAAAATGTTAAAATCAATAGAATGCATAAACCAAGGTTTTAAATATTTGTATAAAGTATATCATAAAGTACAGCTACATAAGCAATGAAACAAAAACTTGACAATTAATTAAAGCACTTTTGTTAATGTTTTGTATTTCATCATTCCTCTGGAAAAGTTGTTTAGTTCCAACAGAGCTATACTAACTCACGTACACTATGAGGAACCACAATGACATTTATAAGGATTTACACTCACAGTATTCATCAGTTCCTCTAGTAAACGTTTATGAAGTACAAACGTTACCAAAATTTTGCATAGAATATAAAGAAGATGAGTGTATGCCCCATTGGGATTCTGATTAATAAGCTTTCTCAAGGAAACTTAATATTGGCCACTGTTAAATGAATGAGGAAAAACAAAAGAATCCCAAGCCTGAAAGATTTGGCTCCAGGTAATCTGACTTCAAAGTTATTTACTTTACATAGGATGACAGCGTGTGTACTTGATTTCATGCATATGAATTATAATTCAGTTTACAAAATCACACACTGAATTGACATGAATGACATTAGTTTCATCTTAGATATTCTGTTTATATGTACTTTCTTTTGAGGTTTCAAACTATTGACACTGAAAGTTTTTAAACTTATTCTTTCAGTTAAAGCAGATTAATTTTTAAGCAATAAGTCTGTGACTTGAAAAGTCTAATTTCTTTCTCCAAAACATACATATATATATATATATATATATATATATATATATATATATATATATATATA
>NW_006776934.1:865247-890775 GCF_000442215.2 Lipotes vexillifer | reverse complement strand
TATATATATATAAAGCTAGGATGGACTAGGTCAATATTGAAAAATAAATGTCTGACACATTTCTAAAAGCATGTGGTTTATACACATTTTCACATTGTAATACCTCATTCAAATTTTGATCTTCACAAGTCAATGATCTTGAATGGCCAAGTATGCTTGTTCCCACTTTTAGCAAACTGAATATGAGAATAAAAAAATTAAGAAATCAGTAGAAAAATTGGGATTTGGATTAGTTCATTTTGTTTATTTTTATGTTAAGTACCAACATATTTTCATCTATAATATTAAGCAATAGCAAAAACAATGATTATCAGGTTTACAAAATTTTAAATGGTTCTTGTTTCTATGCCTTTAAAATGTAGTGATTATCAAGCATGCATTCCATGAAACAACCAGACGAAACTCCACCCTGGCTTGCTCCCAGGTCACTGCTCTGGCTTGGCTTTCACTGGTCTTGAGGAAGAATAAGCCAAGAACAGTTGAGCCAAAAGGAGCATCCAGAGTATAATCATCATCACAAGGCTAATAATCATAACAGCTGCCAAAAGGATATACAACAGTGATGATATGGGTGCCAAAGCACTCAATAATTTTGTTGAGCCTTGGAAGTTATGCATAAAATGCTGTGTGATCACAGTGTTGTACCACTGGGAAGTATGGTGTGTTTAATCATCCCTTTCCTCTGGCATACTCGTTGCTTGTTTCTTCTTTGTCAGTGTCACACTTGCCTAGTCTTTAAAAATTTTCAGCTTTAAGTCAGGGAAAAACAACAAAAAAATGTAAAAACCCGAAATTTTGCGAGGACTGAATTTCTAATAGAATGACATTATAATAGTTCAGTTTCAAGCAGTGGTAACAGTGGAAATTAACCAATAAACCTGACAGCACATAGAGCAATCTTTAAGTACAAGTAAATTTACTACTAGTTGTCATGCAGGCACAGAAAAACTGCATCGCTAGTGCTATTTCTGAACTTAATTCAATATTTTATAAAACTGTCTCTAAAAATGACAACAAGCAATAAGAAGCTGTATAATATTTCAGTTCCACAATTTAAACAGAAGCTTTTAAATGATAAAAAAATTTTCTGACTCAAATAAATGATATAAATCAGTAGTTTTAATTACCTTTAGCTGAGTATAAAATGAAAACCTATAAAGCATTATTATAAGGTTAACATTTACAGTGATAAGCTCAAGAAAGTCAGTGTTATTTACATATGCTTTTAAGAAAAACTATGAGGGTCTTTGAACACATTTATGATTCAGATTCAAACAGAATCTTTTGGACAGTAAACTGTCACTAGAAAAGGTAAGGGTATGCTAGTAATAGTTATAGCAATACAGGCATTTATATTTATGTAAAGATTCGGTTGCCCATGCTTGGAAATTTGGTTCTAAAATTATATGCAGTATAAGACATAGGAAAAAGTCTTACAGAACATGAGATTTGTTTCATACTGGGATGAGTATAGATGGCCATACTAGAGGATCTATGTCAAGAAGGTTCATTGCATTGCATAAATTAAAGGAGCATTCAGTCCATTTTATTTAATTTCTCATTTAAAGGTGAGAAAATTAAATCCCCCAAAAGCCAAATTGATTTCCAAAGTCACAAAAAGGTATATGAGAAAAAAATTCGAGTCCAAAATGCATCTTCTGTCTTAACCCTTAGCATTTGACCAATATACCTCCTGGAGGTCTACAAACATAATGCTATCATTCAGTAAATACTTATTAAGATGATTAAATTGAATTAAATTGAAGAGTAACTTTCAAATTATTGTATAGAAGTTAGATGCCTAATAACTAAATATCAAAAGAATGTTCTTATTGCAAATGGGCTAATTTGATTTCTTCTTGAGTTTAATATTACTTACATTTTCTCTTATATCACACATAATTTGTTGCTTCAGAATTTTTAAATCACAATATGGCCGTGTAAGAAATGATGATAAACTGATGAAGTTTCACAGGTCAATTTCTTTTGCCATGAAGGAAATTTGATATCAATTTACAAAAGAGAACCACTCATATTAGACACTTTTCTACATAAATATCACTTCATTCCACAACTTTTTACATTTATTCTCATCTTCCATTCAAGGCAGAAAATGCTATATGCAGTAGATTTTCAGATTCTCACCAGGTATGTCAGGAGTAAGAAATAACTACTTTTTAGAGGAGAAAATTGTTTAATATATTGGAAACTTCCTGTATACCACTTCAAAATCCTCCTTGCCTCCCTGCTACTTCACTCAGTGTGTGACAACCAATCACACAAAGGGCTTCAATCAGTTTCATGCAGGTGCAATTCAACAGTGCCTCACCTCCGAACCATGTTACTTACTACTTCCTTCTTGCTCTGGGCTTCTCTGATGCTGCAACACGGGATGCCTAAGGAAATCAGCTCTGCCCTGATAAATGCTCATCCCTCACACAAGCATGACCTCTATTTGTGGCTGTTAATGCTCACATTTGACCAACAGGGATCTGGAGTCAACAGATAAATCCTACTTCTTTTTCCTGCCCTGGGTAGAAAGTCTGAGAACAGAGTTCACAGATTTTTCCACAGATCTCACAGGGTCAGGTTTCAGGGAATCTCATCTGTAACAAACTGTACAACACAGCTTTGGATTGATTTCCCTCCTTGTACATTCCACTTCCCCTCGTTCACTTCACAGCCCTCCTCTTCCTCTTTGTCCCTTACACCTGATACCTGGGGTCACTTTGCAAATACACTGCCGGCATGCATGTCACTGTCTCAGGCTCTGTTTTCAGGACAACCCAGACTAACTTGGAGATGTGTTTTTTAATGTGACTAATTTTACTCACTATGGATATGGATGGGACCAACCTAAACAGCAATAATTCAAATGTGAATTCCAACAAAATTATAATTTTGTACATGTCATGTACATAACACTTACCATTGATCTTTGAAATTATTCATGAAAAGTTGAAATGGCAAATATTTATGCCACTAACACCAAGGTTCTATTTTAAATTCCAGGATATTGACAGAGTGACTCAGTCATGGAGAATTATCTAAATGTGTGGTAGAACTGTAAACAGGAAAATTTCAATTAGTTGATTTTCATTGGACTCAGCTGTAGCCAATGGCAACAGTACTGCGAATATTTGTAGTTACCTATAGCTATGAGGAAGTACTATTACTAACACTAACTTATTTGGTTTCAGTATTAAAGCAGAGACAACTGGAGTTTACATTCTTTCACTACGCTATTGTAGCTTGAACAATGCTGCATTAGAAATTGACTACAAAACCTATTCTCTTGCCTTTAAATCACATCAATCTTTGTGTTTACCATCCACTTAATTCTACAGCTTTCTTAGGGAAACCATGTGAACTGAATGGAGCAATCATTCAATAGTAATCATTTGTTAATTTGTGTGCATTGTCATTAATGTATATGCTACTTATGTGAGTACACCTACGAGTAGATACAGCACTAAAAGCTTGTGCTTTGAATACAGTATAATTTAAATGAATATATTTTAATCTATATGTGAAACTGATCTTAATAGTGTTAGAGCTAACAATGAGTTGTCCTTAATTTAGAGGGTCACATAGTGAACATGTATAAAATTTGATCACATGTTCTGACTCAGCTATGATGCATATTGGATAACAAACTGTAAAGGGCATATAGCACTTTATCTGACCCTTAGCCATAACTCACACTGCAAGCCCTCTCTTCTCACTGCATATTAATCATTTACACTCCATGATAATGAAAAAATCCTGGAATTCTGATATTCAAAATTCTGTTTAGATGAAATTCCAATTAAGAAGAAAATGTAAGAACTTAATCGGAACAGGAAGCAGTATGAATTTGTTTCACTAAGACTTCTAAGATTTCAGGGATGATTTCCTTAGGTAGGTTTGTATTCTTTGAATATAACTTTTGTGATTATTGTCACATACTGTCATGTAATGTACTGTTGCATTTACAGTGAGTGATCTGGCTGTTAAGGATTGGAGTAGCTGGTAAAGACAAACTGGAGAGGCACTGAACTGATTTTATTCTCCACTCTTGCAGGTTGAAAACACAAATATTACCTTGGAGTGAAAATGCAGAAATCTAATTTAAAGATATTTAAAATATACCCTTTGTCAATTTAGCAGTTATGAATACCAAGTGTATCTAATTATATTCCCTCTGCTACTTAAATCTCCTCTTGGAAAAATATAATCCTTTCAGTACTCAGGACATTTTCTGACTAAGCAAATCAACATTGGGCTGACAAGATCTAAGTTTTAACACATAAAGGAAAATAATTATATATATATATATATATATATATATTTTTTTTTTTTTTTTTTTTTTTTTTTTTGCCGTACGCGAGCCTCTCACTGTTGTGGCCTCTCCCTTCGGACGCGCAGGCTCAGCGGCCATAGCTCACAGACCCAGCCGCTCCGCAGCGTATGGGATCTTCCCGGACAGGGGAACG
Source organism: Lipotes vexillifer (assembly GCF_000442215.2). Lineage (NCBI taxonomy): Eukaryota > Metazoa > Chordata > Mammalia > Artiodactyla > Lipotidae > Lipotes > Lipotes vexillifer. The sequence goes on along the minus strand of NW_006776934.1, from coordinate 886,300 downwards.
AACCCGCGTCCCCTGCAACTGCAGGCAGACTCTTAACTACTGCGCCACCAGGGAAGCCCGAGAAATAATATTTATCATATGCTCTCTCCAGTTCACCCTGGATGCTGCCCCAAGGGAATCTACAAAATGCCAATGCCATCATTTTATACATTTCATTAATATTCCTTAATTATTTAGCATAATAGAATTGCCAATTAGGTATCTTCTCATATGGCTACTCAAAAATAGTATTAGTGGCTCTTTGGAATGATGTGATGAAAAGGGCTCTGAGGCAATGAACAGGATTAAACAGAAAATGTGCCATTTTTGCTTAATGAAATCAGAATGGAGCGGGATATCTGAATACCTTTTAAAAGTACATAAATGTGTGGTTGCATCTCTCTGGCAAACCCTTCAGCCTTAGCTCTTCTTATCACACTGTCCCTTAGTCATGTGAGGATGCTCTCAGCTCTTGAATGAGTTCTTCCATCCCTGACCTCTGAGCTTTTGCTCAGGTTCAGCATTCTGCTTGGAATTCCATGTCCTGCATCAATCAGGGTGGGCATCTTCTGTGCCTTGGAAGACTGAACTTAATCATCTCTTCTACTATTACATCCTCCCTGATTCACTCAATACAGTAAGTTACTGCTTCCTTGGTGCCTCTGTTTAACTTAGTGCATAACTTACTTCATTCATGCACTTATTCATTTAACCTTTCTCTCAATAAATATTACATACATAAACATAGCATATATGTATTGTCTATGCAAGGGACTTTATGCGTGATTGTGAATAATATAGAAATGCTTATATGAATATGCTCATCCTGTTTTATATAGCTTAGGGCCTCTCATAAATATTCATAACTATACTACAGGCATTTATTTATTTATGTTTCCCATATTAATATATAAACTTTTTGGAAGACTGATTAGAGCATATATTTATTTGTATTCCTCATATTTAGTACAGTGCCCAATACAATGTTGGTGTGCAAAGTTTTTTAATGAGACCATATTGATTTAATAGCCCATTGGGATAATAGCCTCCAATCATATTTATTTTCTTCAACTTAGTTACCCATGCTTAAATTAGAAATTTACATTACTTATAATACAATAGAGGGTCTAGGGTGAAATTACATTGGAAAAAATGTGAGAAAAAATGCATAAGCACACAATACATAGCTCATTATACAAAGAAACATGAGTCCTTTGTTATAAATTAAAATGTGCTCTTATACTTAAAAAGAATGTCTTTAAAATATTTTAAAGCAATTATTTTAACCTCTAATAAAGAAAAAAGCAATAATTAAATGAGAAATATGTAGAGTATCCAGGGAAAGATAGTAATATTAATCTGTCAACAAAAGTCAGTGGAGAAAATTCAACACACAGCTTCATAGTATTATAAATATGCTTTCAAGGGCTTCCCTGGTGGCGCAGTGGTTGAGAGTCCACCTGCCGATGCAGGGGACACGGGTTCGTGCCCCGCTCCGGGAAGATCCCACATGCCGCGGAGTGGCTGGGCCCGTGAGCCATGGCCGCTGAGCCTGCGCATCCGGAGCCTGTACTCCGCAACGGGAGAGGCGATAACAGTGAGAGGCTCGCGTATCTCAAAAAAAAAAAATAAAAGAAAAATATGCTTTCAAAACACAGAAAAATCCTCAGATATATTTTATCTATCTATTTATAACCCTTCTCTGTATCATCGATTTATCTAGCATTCAAATAGAAAAAAGGGATCAGCATAGGTAATTCATTATTTTACATCTCTTTATAACTAAATATATATTCATAGATTAATTTATAGCTCAACTTATAAAGCTATTCAGCTCTTTCCTTATTTTCTAGTGTCAAATTACCAAAAACAAAATGAACAAAACCGCTTTGATTTATATGTGTGTTGGAGCTCCTTTCCTGGAAGTACGAAGTGGCTTGAACAATTAACAATTTTGTCCTTCAGAGTCATTGTCCACATAGAAAATAAACAGTAATAACACAACTCTGACTTTCTCTCTCCCTGTCTCTGACTCTCTCTCACATACACACACGCACACACACACACACACACACACACACACATTAAACTTAAAACTTGAACATTTAAAATAAAGCACTGCCATTTACACATTTTTTTTTTGCAAAAGAGGCTTATTTTTAACTGTAATGTGTTTTATTATTTTTATATCATTATAATTATTTTAAATTAATGTGTTGCAGAAGTGTGCTGATGCAAGATGTATGAGGGCCACAGCCAGGGAGATTTGGAAGCTGTGTAGAAGTCAAAATTGATGATATTAAATCTTAAAGTATTTGAAGATTGCTCTGTCAGGTAAAACACTTTGAAAGGCAAAATACATCATCAATTATAAAGAGTTATTTTGTAATTGTTAATGAACTTGGTTTATACTACTGAGAATATGAGATATGAGACATAATTATAATGCCAGGTAGATTATCTGGTAGATATTAGTATAGTTATAGGTACAGATATAGGGATAGGGATAAGTTTGATATGAATATAGATGTCATTACAGATGCACATGTGGATATAGATATACAGAAGGGTATTGGTACATATATAAAAAGTTAATAAGTTCTCCTGTTACACAAAAATCTATGGACCATCACAGATATATCACTGTTTCAAGGCACTGTTGGTGTACAATCTCACAGATGGATTCAACATTTGCCTAGTACGAGAGTATCTCTTAAATTATACATATATCTATTTTCTACTAAATATTAAAAACAGAAAGTATTTTTAAAAGCTCACTTTACATAATTTACAAATTATTTTACCATGAGCTCTATGTCTGAGTATTACATTTTTATAGAACCTGGTAAAAAAAAAATTTAGAAAGTCTTATTTTTGACCACCTGGCTATGGATATTCTGCAAGTATGTTAATCCCTTTTTCTTGTTCCATTGTGTCAGAAATGACAAGTTTGAGGAAGATAATCTCCAGTATACTTTTAGCTAATAATATGAAATTTCTCTTTTCTGTTAATGTAATTGGCTGAGTTCATAAATGGCTTTTTACATTTGTGAGGGAAAAAAAAAAAAACTTTCATGCTGTTTGCTTCTTAAACTTTTAAAAATTCATTTGAAACCACACTCCGTAGTTCTCATTCTCCTTCTATTTCTCTGATACTATACATAGTAGTCTCTTTTTCCTCATTCAAATCCCATGCAACTTCATCTCTTCATCTTACACTTATCTTTTACCATTAACATCTCTCTAAAATATATTTAACTGTATCCTTTATATCTAAGGTGACTCAGCATCCCAGGTAGAGATGAACCATGTTAAATCTGTTGCTGCTTCGCAATTACCAGTATTAGCTCCTTACACTTGCAAAGACACCCAGATTTCAATGGCCAATTGCATAATCCTTCAATCTATGAGCCTTTTTCTCACAATAAATTAATTTACCCCAATTCTCCAAATCTTTTTTTTTTTTTTTTTTTTTGCGGTACGCGGGCCCCTCACTGCTGTGGCCTCTCCCGTTGCGGAGCGCAGGCTCCGGACGCAGAGGCTCAGCGGCCATGGCTCATGGGCCCAGCTGCTTCACGGCATGTGGAATCTTCCCGGACTGGGGCACGAACCCATGTCCCCTGCATCGGCAGACGGACTCTCAACCACTGCGCCACCAGGCAAGCCCCTCCAAGTCTTGACAAGATGTTCTTGCCACTACCTTTGTTTCACTGAAGCCTGACTTTAACTTGAGAAGAGAGATTTATTTCTTGCACTCTCCTCAGAGGGAAATGTTCTTCTCTCACATGCTCAGACAGAGGGGAGGAAAGTTGATATTCTTTAGCTCTGAGTTGGTACTCTCTATTTTTCCATAAATTTCCCTCCTTTGAGGCTCAGGTATACCTCTGAATTTATACCATCATTTTATCTCTCATCAACAGAATTATTTACTAACTCTCTGGCTTCTCTTCCTGTCTCTTGAAAGATCTCTCCAAGATGGGTCCCATCCTTGATGACAAGATGACTTTGGTCTCAATACCCCAATTTAGAAGCTTAGCTACAAGTACTTTTCAGCCTCAAAACAGTGACTTATTTTTTATTCAACTATTGCAAAATTATTTCCAAACCCCCATCTATAAAATTGTCTAACTCAGAAATATCCTGTCTAAAATCTTCAATTATAATGCCTTTCATTCTCATCACAAATGATCTTTTGCTTTTTTCACTCTCTTGTGTTTATTTTCATTGAAAGCACCAAGCACTGTACCTTTTCATTTTGCACTTCTATTTCATTTTTCTTTGTCTTCCCTTTTCTTTCTTTCCAGGCTGATTCCATTTCTTCAACTACTGTAGAGTTTGGTCAAAAGCAAATTTGGATACCATCCTCTTTAGGCCATTCAGCTATTATTCTCTCTCCTCATTTTCAGCTTCCCACTCTTTAATTTCTTGCTCTTGTCAGAATAGAAATGCACTCCAGCCTCTTCCAAAAGACCAAAACAAACAAAGTAAAAAGAATAATATTTCATAACCTTCTTAGCTATCTTCCTTCTTCTCTTTATGCTCATATTTCTTGAGAAAAATATCTGGATACTTTCTCACCTCTCATTTCTTCAATATATATTTCCATCCCTGCAAACTCTCACTACATTTAACTCACCTAAGTCACAACTTATCTCTTATTTATTAAATCCAGTCTTGCCTATGGTTGCATTTGGTACTGCTAATAACTTCCTAATTGAAATTTTCTTTCTGTTTTCTTTAATTCAATTATATCATTCTTGCCTATTACTTCTTAGGTGATTTTATGGAATTTCCGATCATCCCACAACAATTGAAACTCAATTTTTCTCAAGTTTCTGTTCTCAGTCTCCTTCTTCTTTTCATACAGTTCTATTAAAACTGCCCAATTCATTCTGAGTGAAAGGCAAAGTGCTTACAAAGACCTGCAAGCCTGTCATGAATGCTGTGATCCAGATCTACCCTTCAGGACTGAAGTTATCATTTCAGCTACTGATGTTTTCAGTTCTCCAATTTTCCTAGAAAGTGTCCCAATGTGACAAAGGCACATCTATGTTAATACACTTGAGTTACAGAAATGATCCACACCATCCTATTAATGGTTAGCACTTCTACCTTGCTTGAAGATAATTAAAGGTCTCCGTTCTTCAAGGTAATATAAGCTCCCTCAGGATATTATCTCCATTGACCTCTTGTCCATTTATCTATAACTTGGGTCAAATAATATAACTAACTCTTCAAACCTGTTAAAGAAGGAAAGGGACCATATCAAGAAGGATTTTCAGTACCAGCAGGAGAAGGGAGTATATATGAAAATGCTCCTTGGGGTTCCAGACCAAAGGAGGCAGATCACAAAATTGAACAAGGGAGATTTCATCAATTTGGGAGAAGTCTCTTGGTATACAGAATTAAATGCTCTGGCAAGACCTCAAGGAAACAATGCTAACAGACTCTTAGAATAACTATGAAAATGATTACCCTTGTTAAGTAAGGAAGAAAAGTTCAGATTTCCTATAGGATACATTGGAAATGGGTACAAAAGTCATGGTATTGTAGATGTAATGTGTAATGGTCGACACCCATCTTCTGACCATGTTTGTAGGAGGATGTGGGGGAAACTATTTAATAAGTCATTAAGGATCACAGTCAAATCTGTGTGTCAGGAAGCCGGGGCACATGTGCTAGGCTGCACGCATTTGTTGCAATTAGATCAGAACATGAGACAGACCTGAAAGTATTTCCCAGGTCACACTCAGATCCATCAACATGGAGGGGAAGCCTCACTGACACAAATAGTGTCCAGATCACAGTGTGTTCACTTAGTCTACACATCATCTGGTGATGACATATTTGGTCTCCAAAGCTATAATCGGAACAAACATCATTGGAAGTTGACACAATCTGCACATAGGTTCCTTGGCTTATGAGGTAAGAAAAATTGCAAGAAGAAATGACAAGTGGAAGCTTCTTAAACTGCCCTTTCCTCTCCCAATTTGGCCAAGATATTGGATCCCAGGGGAAATTAAAGACTAATACCAATCTAAAGGGCTGAAAGATGCAGAGATTGTGGTCCCCATCATATTTCTATTTAACTCATCAGTTTGGCCCCTATAAAAACTAGACAGGTTCTGGAGAATAACTACTAATTATCACAAACTCAAACAAGTAGTAATCCCAATATCAGCTTTGTGGCCAGTAGTAGTATCTTCACTACAGTAGATTAATATGGCCTCAGGTACGTGATATGTGTCCAATAACCTGGTATGTTCTTTTCCATCCCTATCAGGAATGAGGATCAAAAATAATACAAAAGATATGTCTATGTCACCAACAATAAACATGGACGCATTGGGCTCTTCGTACCAAAGGATTATCAGACAAGAAGAAAAACTATTCCATCTATCTGAGATAATTTATACTATCAGGAGGAGATAAGGCTGATGTTACATAGTGGGGCATGGACAAATATGACTCAGACTAGGGTGATCCACTTAGATGCCTCTTGGTATCCCCTTGCCCAATTTGATTGTAAATAGACAGGTCCAAGACAGGTCCAAGTGTCATGTTTTGAGAAGAATGGGAGAATGAAGGTCTTAGACCTATACCAGGGATAGGGCTGTAGGTCATTCTACCATGTATGCCACCTGGTCCAACAGTAGTGCTGTTAGACATTGAGGGTCATCTAGGATGGATAATAGAGAATAGAGATTATGTTCATCTGCTAAGGTCTCAAGTCCAGTAGCATTGGTGTGGGCTGAAGTTCATTTCCATAACCTTTTTACAATGTTCCTTCAAGAAAAGTTCTCCAATAGAGCATTGAAAGAGATGATACTAGAATGTAAATGAAACAAGAGAATAACTGAGCACATCAAACTCTGTGGTATGGTGGGTACTGTTCTACATGGCTTAGATTTCTCTTTCAGGACAGAAGGAATTATTCACTCAGCTGCTGGTAAGTTTTATTGTCTGACAACTTTCATATGTCAGACTTCTGGGAAGTGTCTCAGCTAAAGAGAATTGCTTCACTCAAAGTCACACTCCTTTCTAGGGGCAGCCTGCATCCAATGACTGACTACTGAGGGAATGTAAAGCAGGTCCTCTATACAATGGGGGAATACTGTGATGGTCTGTCTCAGCTTTCCAGCTCCACCCAAGGTTGGCTATACCTCTTAGGTGACTGCACCATGGCCTAACTTCTGCACTATTCTGATTTTGTCACTTCATACAGGTAGTTATAATGAGAACACTCCCTGATTAATATCTGTCTCTAATTTCCATTTTATTGCCAGTTTCCCAGGGACCTCAGCCCGTGACAAAATCACACTCTACCCCCTTTACTTACTAATCTATTCTATGACTCTCCCCCATCCATTTTCTTTGCCCCAACTCACTATCCTTCTTCCCTGTTCTTCTGGAAACAAGATAGTTCCACCTTAGGCTTGGTCAAGGTCTTTAATAACATCTGAAGGAATACTCTTTTTCCAGTATCACTGGGTTTCTAACTTCCTTCTGGTCTTTGGTCAAATGGTAAAATTCTCTCATAGGTCTGACTATGCTACACACACACACACACACACACACCCCAAAAACACACAGCCCAAGTGGGCACTCTTAACTCCTTTTTATTCTCTGTTTGTCTCTTATTTCCATAGCATTTACTAGCTTTTAATAAATAGTATATTATAGATTTCTTGTATTTATTATTCACTTTTTGTCTTCACTTAAAAAATATATGCCCAACTAGGGAATGATCTTTGGTTGCTATTTTTTCCTCATTAATATATTTGAGCACATAAGAATGAGTCCAAGCACACATTGGCACCCAATAAGTATTTGTAAAATAAATGAGATCCATTTAGAAATTTCACAAGCATTTCCTAAATTACTTGTTCAAATTATCACCCACTATCAAGTTCTCAAATATGCCTCTCCTTTCTTCCTTATTAAATATTAATAATGTGCTAATATATCTAGAAAGCATGTAGCTATTCTAGGGGCATATTTGTTTACCTCAATTACCATTCCAAATTGTCCTCAAATTGTTTTCAATCCACAGTTATTTCTTTAACATTGGTTCTCATATCTTTCATGGATTAAACATATTCTAGTTGTTCCCTTTGAAACTGACTTCAAAACTTTACTAATTCTTCTTCTACAAACAGAACAAAATCCTGTGTGCGAGTTATTCTTCTGCTTCAAATCCACATCAACCTGAATTTCTTAACTTTCTAAATCATTTTTTTTTTCCCTGAAAATTAGTATGTATTTTCATGGTGTATCAGTTAAGATGTTTTTGGCTGCCAGAAACAGAATGACGGCCAAATGCAGTTTAAAAGCTAGACATTTGATTGTCTCTCATAATGAAAATTTGGCAATAAATAATTCCAAGTTTAGTGCAGCAGCTCCAAAATATCAACAATGACCCAGGTGCTTTATAGCTTCCTGCTTTAACATTCTTAGTATGCTGGTTTTTCGTTCTTATTCTTGTATCCCCAGGCAAGGATGAGAGTCACTACATCTTCATGAAACTATCCCATGTAGGAAGAAGAGGAAGTAGCATAAACATGGGCTCCCTTATTTTATCAGGAAAATTAATCTTTCCTAGTTGACACATGTAGCTTCTCCCTTATATTTTATCACATGTCTACATCTAGACAAATCATGTACGTACCATAAAATCAAGATTACTAAAATTTGCTTAACTAGAGATTTTTGGAACATTTTTATCATAAACTTCAGAAGAAAATTTATTTTCCATGTGATATTCATGAAGAAATTATTTAATATTATTGATGTATCTGAGAGGTTCTATGATATATACATTATATTATATGTATATTACAATATTGATATAGATTTAGACTATATAGATATAGAATATTAACATTATAATATAGATATAGAATATTAACATTAATATATTATTGATGCAATACTATTATTGAGTATAATCTATATTATATATGATATGATTATAACATATATATACATACATATAACTCTAATAATATAATTCTAAGTTATATATTCTACCCCATCTGAGTTTGTTAAATGCTGATGAAGGTCAAATCTATTGCTTTAACAACTTACTGAATAAAAAGCTTGTCCTTTTATTAAGAGTGGACAAGAACCAATTGAATTATTTCTAAGGGGGTTTGAGTGGAAGAAGAACTTCTCTCTGCTTGTTCTCATGCATTTTGTTGGTTGAGCGATATCTGAACAAAATTGAGGTTCTCTGAACAATGAAAGGGAATGTTGACTAATAAGTATACAATGGTATCCACAACACAAGGTATTTTTGCATGTACATAATCCATTTTTAAAAATTATTTCTTAGCCTAATTGCTAAAATTGTTTCAAAGTGTAGAAGTGCCCCTTTCTATAAGAAGTTGTTCTTGATTACCACAAAATGGATTAACTTTCTTGTGGTTTCTCACAGTAAATTTTCTTTACTTTAAGAAGATTAGTGTAATTGTTAGACTAAGGTCATGCATTTTTTTCTTTCTTTTATATACCGAACTGTGAGCTTCCATGGCTTCAATTATTATTTAATCATTTCTATCCACTCATCTCTACACAGAGTGTCTGGCATATATATTTAATGTGTTTCCTGAATGTCTGAATTAATGCATTTTGGGTGAACTTTAACGTGAAATTTCTAAATTTTCCACGATTTTACTGTGTTGGTAGTGTACACTTTAACATATACAAAATAATTTTCTTTAAATGTGAATAAATTTTTTCCTTGAAAAGTGATGCACATATGTTTTATATCTTGATATATTAAAAAGTGATCATAGCAGCTTTCACTAAAAACCTTCTGATGTATAAAATTAATTAGCCATACTTTGTTGGTCTCTCATGCTATGTTTTTCTTACCTTGATCATGGCCTCTATGTTTGGCAAGCACTACAGGGAAGGGACAAGTAAAGTTATTATTTTTATAGTAAGGTGTTTAGATATTATGCAGAATTGAAGGACAGAGGTATCTGGAAATGCTGTATAATCTATATCACAAGTCCATGTTCAGAAACACCTTGCAATCTCAATGTATTTCAATTCCAATACATATTGATGAGACTTGTTTTTTGTTTGTTTGTATGTTTGTTCTAATCAAAGCATGAATAAATGCATCAGTTCTTATATTCCAGAAGCCACTATTTTTTTTTCTTGGAATAACTTATATCTGATTTATAATAGAGTTTTAATACACACACCTATACACATATATATGACTAATATTATGTGTTGAAAATAACATGAAATCACATGGTGTGAATAAGGGCAAATAATTAACTGGCATTTTGTGACATTTGAAACAATGGAAATGAAGCAAATACCTCTGCCTTCAAAATGTCCAATACAATTGTATTATTCTTTAAATTAGTTAAATCGGTGTTAAATAGAAAAACTAAAATGACTGCATATGTCTAATTACCTAAACCCTCTAGTGGTTGAGGTAGATGCTGAAGAAAATAATTGGTCTTCATTATATTCAGAATTCTCTAAAAAGAAACAGTGTTTTATGACAGTTTGCTCTGGTCAAAGGTAGAAGATAAAATCATACACTTTACTGAATAATTTTCCCTGTGGATTTTTCCCTCCCACAAAGGGAAAATAGACAAAAATCAACCTTTCTTAAAAAAAAAGGTTAATGTGTAATTGTTTTCCTTATTAGACATACTTGTATACATATTTTTTATTTAACACAAGCAGTATTTAAATAAGTAGGAAAAGCTGTAATTGACAAAATATTTTTCATGTATGAACTTAGATAATAGTTTGCCTAAAAATCTTGTGGTGACACATTATAAAATAAATGACATATCTAATCTTACAATAATAAATTACTTTTTCCTAACATTTTATCCCATGTATAACAGTTTAGTAACTATATTAAGAGAATGACATAAGATAATGCTTGTCAGAGTTTTGGATTTCAAAAAAAAAATTATAAAGAAACTAGGGGAGTGTGTAATATAATTGCCAAATTTCCTTTTATTAGGTTAAACTATTAAAAGTAAATCAAATAGGAAACTCAAAGAATAATGAGGAGAAGAAGGAGAAGAAAGAGGAAAAAAGAAAAAAAGAAAAGGAAACATTATCATGTATCAGCATTTAAACTGCTAGTCAATGAACTTGTTGGCGTTTAGGTCTTTCATTTTGGGAGGAAGGGATATTCCTTCAAAACATCTCCATCATTTGGAAATTTTACTAAACAATGACAGAAAATATCATCTTCAAAAAAATAAACACAAAATCATATTTAGGCCTTTAAGAGAGCTTAGATAAATATTGTCTTTTTTTCACCTATTTCACAGATCATCATAAATAAACTTTCTACTGTGAAATTTGCTGAAAGGATTAGTTGATTTTACTTACTGGAACTACAAATTACAAGATTTTAAGAGTGTTCATTCGTAAATACTTTATACGGTGTAACAGAAATATAGAGGCAGAATTTGGAACTAATTTGTGGGAAAGAATTTAAGAAAGCAAAAGTGCCAACATATAAATAGTCCTTTCAAATCAGTACATGGTAACAAATGAGCCTGGGGAATTTTTATATCCTAGTAAAAACATGGAAAGCCACATGGAAAGAATTCAGTTGACTAAAACTTCTCAGTAAGAAAGAACAATGTCCATTGGGTATATATACTATATCTTTATCCATTCATCTGTCAATAAAACTTAGGTTGTTTCCATGTCCTGGCTATTTTAAATAGTGCTGCTATGAACATTGGGATACAGGTATCTTTTCGAATTATAGTTTTTTCTGGATACATGCCCAGGAGTGGGATCACTGGATCATACGGTAACTCTATTTTTAGTCGTTTTTTAAGGAAATTCCATACTGTTCTCCATAGTGGCTATACCAATATACATTCCCACCAACAGTATAGGAGGGTTCCTTTTTCTCCACAACTTCTCCAGCATTTATTATTTGTAGACATTTTGATGATAGTCATTCTGACCAGTGTGAGGTGATATCTCATTGTGGGTTTGATTTGCATTTCTCTAATAATTAGTGATGACAATATTTTCATGTGCTTTTTGGCCATCTATATGTCTCCTTTGGAAAAATGTCTATTTAGATCATATTACTCAGCCATAAAAAAGAATGAAATAATACCATTTGTAGCAACATGGATAGACCTAGAGATTATCATATTAAGTGAAGTAACTCAGGCAAAGACAAATATCATATGATATCACTTATATGTGGAATCTAAAAAAATGATACAAATGAACTTATTTACAAAACAGAAATAAACTCACAGACATAGAAAACAAACTTATCGTTACCAAAGGGGAAAGGGGGGATAAATTAGGAGTTTGGGAATAAAATATTAACACTAATATAAATATATAAAATAGATAACTGACAAAGACCTACTGTATAGCACAGGGAAATGTCTCATAATAACCTATAACAGAAAACAATCTAAAAAAGAATATATATATATATATATATATGTGTGTGTGTGTGTGTGTGTGTGTGTGTGTGTGTAAAAAAAGGAATAAAAAAGAACAATATCTAGAGAAGTAAAAATTTGAGAGGAAAGAGATAATAATCATGTAAATGGTAAATGGGAAGGTTAAATATCAAGAACTCTTTCTATCTCCAGCATCACCAAGGGTGAAGTGTCTCTAATGAATGTTTCTAAAGAAACTGTTCCCTTTCTGCTCTATGTCTATAAATAGCATTGTCACTTCAGGCTATCATAACTTAATACTAAAGAAGATCCAATTATTTCCTTTGCTATGATTTGATGCCATGAAATAAACTTTCTGATTATAGTTTATCTTTCAGTTTATTCTTCTACAGGAAGAAAAATACACAGACTAATTGAAACTATCTTGTAATCATTCAAGCAGTTGGAACTCTCATTGGAAAAAAAGTAAATTTTATCTCAATTGTACTTTGATACTTGAACATGATCTTCCCTGACTAGTAAGAAAGATATATTTTTGTTGGTATAAATAACATTTATAACACAACTGTGTGATAGATGCTTGCTAATTTTTATTACAGACTATCTCATAACTGAAATTGGAGTTAGCACAATTATTTTATGTTTGGAGAATTTAAGCTCAGAGATATTAAAGTACTGCTTAATGAAATAAGTGGGAGAGCCTAAATTGAACCCAATTATTATTATTTTTAACATCATTATTGGAGAATAATATATTTACATTGCTATGTTAGTGTCTGCTGTATAACAAAATGAATCAGCTATACGTATACATATATCTCCAGATCCCCTTCCTATTGTATCTCCCTCCCATCCCCCCATCCCACCCCTTTAGGTGGTCACAAAGCACCAAGCTGATCTTCCTGTGCTATGAGTCTGCTTCCCACTAGCTATCTACTTTACATTTGGTAGTATGTATATGTCCATGCCACTCTCTCAATTCGTCCCAGCTTATCCTGCCCCCTCTCCATGTCCACAAGTCCAATATCTAAGTCTGAATCTTTATTGCTGTCTTGCCCCTAGGTTCTTCATAACCTTTCACTTTAGCTTAGATTCCATATATATGTGTTAGCATACAGTATTTGTTTTACTCTTTCTGACTTACTTCACTCTGTATGACAGACTCTAGGTCCATCCACCTCACTACAAATAACTCAATTTCGTTTCTTATTATGGCTGAGTAATAGTCCATTGTATATATGTATATACCATATTTTCTTTATCCATTAATCTGTCATTGGACTCTTAGGTTCCTTCCATGTCCTGACTATTGTAAATAGTGCTTCAATGAAAATTGTGGTACATGACTCTTTTTGAATTATGGTTGTCTCGAGGTATATGCTCAGTAGTGGGATTGCTGGGTCGTTTGGTAGTTCTATTTTTAGTTTTTGAAGGAACGTCCATACTGTTCTCCATAGTGGCTGTATCAATTTACATTCCCACGAACAATGGAAGAGGGTTGGTTTTCTCTACACCATCTCCAGCATTAATTGTTTGTAGACTTCTTGATGGTGGCCATTCTGACTGGTGTGAGGTGATACCTCATTAGAGTTTTGATTTTCATTTCTCTAATAATTAGTGATGTTGAGCATCCTTTTATGTGTTTGCCGCAATCTGTATATCTTCTTTGGAGAAATGTGTATTTAGGTCTTCTGTCTATATTTGGATTTTTTTTTTTTTTTTTTGATATTAAGCTGAATGAATGGCTTGTAAATTTTGGAAATTAATCCTTTGTCAGTTGCTTCATTTGCAAATATTATGTCCCATTCTGAGGGTTGTTTTTTCATGTTGTTTATGGTTTCCTTTGTTGTGCAAAAGCTTTTAAGTTTCATTAGGTCTATTTGTTTATTTTTGTTTTTATATCCTTTTCTCTAGGAGGTGGGTGAAAAAGGATCTTCCTGTGATTTATGTCATAGAATGTCCTGCCTATGTTTTGTTCTAAAAGTTTTATAGTATCTGGCCTTATATTTAGGTATTTAATCCACTTTGAGTTTACTTTTGTATATGATGTAAGGGAGTGTTCTAATTTCATTGTTTTACATGTAGCTGTCCATTTTTCCCAGCACCACTTTTTGAAGAGGCTGTCTTTTCTCCGTTGTATAGCCTTATCTCCTTTATCAAAGATAAGGTGACCATATGTTCATGGTTTATCTCTGGGCTTTCTATCCTGTTCCATTGATCTATATTTCTGTTTTTGTGCCAGTAGCCTACAGTCTTGATTACTATAGCTTTGTAGTATAGTCTGAAGTCAGGGAACCTGATTCCTCCAGCTCTGTTTTTCTTCCTCAAGATTGCTTTGGCCATTCAGGGTCTTTTGTTTTTCCACACAAATTGTGAAATACTTTGTTCTAGTTCTGTGAAAAATTCCATTGATAGTTAGCTAGGGATTGCATTGAATCTGTAGATTGCTTTGAGTGGTAGAGTCATTTTCACAATGTTGATTCTTCCAATCCAAGAACATGGTATATCTCTCCATCTGTTTGTATCATATTTAATTTCTTTCATCAGTATCTTATAGTTTTCTGCATACACTCTTTTGTCTCCTTAGGCAGGTTTATTCCTAGGTATTTTATTCATTTTGTTTCAGTGGTAAATGAGAGTGTTTCCTTAATTTCTCTTGCATATTTTTCATCATTAGTGTATAGTAAAGCAAGAGATTTCTGTGCATTAATTCTGTATCCTGATACTTTACCAAATTCATTGATTACCTCTAGTAGTTTTCTGGTAGCATCTTTAGGATTCTCTATTTATAGTAGTGTGTCATCTCCAAGCAGTGACAGTTTTTCTTCTTCTTTTCCAATTTGTATTCTTTTATTTCTTTTTCATCTCTGATAGTTGTGGCTAAAGATTCCAGAACTATATTGAATAATAGTGGTGAGAGTGGGCAACCTTGTCCTGTTCCTGATCTTAGTGGAGATGGTTTTAGTTTTTCACCACTGAGAACAATGTTGGCTGTGGGTTTGTCACATATGACCTTTCTTATGTTGAGGCAAGTCCCTCTATGTCTGCTTTCTGCAGGGTTTTTATCATAAATGGGTGTTGAATCTTGTTGAAAGCTTTTTCTGCATCTATTGAGGTGATCATATGGTTTTTATCTTTGAATTTGTTTATATGGTTTATCACATTGATTGATTTGTGTATATTGAAGAGTCCTTGCTTTCCTGGGATAAACCCCAGTTGATTGTGGTGTATGATCCTTAATGTGCTGTTGGATTCCGTTTGCTAGTATTTTGATGAGGATTTTTGCATCTATGTTCATTAGTGATACTGGCCTGTAGTTTTCTTTCTTTGTGACATCTTTGTTTTTCTTATCAGGATAATGGTGGCCTCATAGAATGAATTTGGGAGTGTTCCTCCCTCTCCTTTATTTTGGAAGAGTTTGAGAAGGATAGGTGTTAGCTCTCTTCTAAAAGCTTGATTGAATTTGGGAGTGTTCCTCCCTCTCCTTTATTTTGGAAGAGTTTGAGAAGGATAGGTGTTAGCTCTCTTCTAAAAGCTTGATAGAATTTGCCTGTGAAGCCATGTGGTCCTGGAGGTTTGTTTGTTGGAAGATTTTTAATCACAGTTTCAATTTCAGTGTTTGTGATTGGTCTGTTTATATTTTATATTTCTTCCTGGCTCAGTCTAAGAAAGTTGTGCTCTTCTAAGATATGTCCATTTCTTCCAGGTTATCCATTTTATTGGCATATAGTTGCTTGTAGTAATCTCTCATGATCCTTTGTATTTCTGTAGTGTCAGTTGTTACTTCTTTATCATTTCTAATTCTGTTGATTTGAGTCCTCTCCCTTTTTTTCTTGATGAGTCGTGCTAATGGTTTATCAATTTTATCTTCTCAAAGAACCAAACATGTGTCTTGGCATGTTTCTCCTTGTATTTATCCTGTATGGGACTCTCTGAACTTCTTGCACTTGATTGACTATTTCCTTTCCCATATTAAGGAAGTTTTCAACCATAATCTCTACAAATATTTTCACAGTCCCTTTCTTTTTCTCTTCTTCTTCTGGAATCCCTATAATTCGAATGTTGGTGCATTTAATGTTGTCCCAGAGGTCTCTGAGACTGTCCTCAGTGCTTTTCATTCTTTTTTCTTTATTCTACCCTGCAGTAGTTATTTCCGCTCTTTTATCTTCCAGGTCACTTATCCGTTCTTCTGCCTCAGTTATTCTGCTATTGATCCCATCTAGAGTATTTTTCATTTCATTTATTGTGTTGTTCATTGTTGTTTGTTTCATCTTTAGTTCTTCTAGGTCCTTGTTAAATGTTTCTTGCATTTTGTCCATTCTATTTCCAAGATTTTGGATCATCTTTACTATCATTATTCTGAATACTTTTTCAAGTAGACTGTCTACTTCCTCTTCATTTGTTAGGTCTGTTGTGTTTTTATCTTGCTCCTTCATCTGCTGTGTGTTTTTCTGTCTTCTCATTTTGGTTATTTTACTGTGTTTGGGGTCTCCTTTATTCGGGCTGCAGGTTCTTAGTTCCCATTGTTTTTGGTGTCTCTCTCCAGTGGCTAAGGTTGGTTCAGTGCGTTGTGTATGCATCCTGGTGGAGGGGAGTAGTGCTTGTGTTCTGGTGGATGAAGCTGGAACTTGTCTTTCTGGTGGGCAGGTCCACATCTGGTGATGTGTTTTGGGGTGTCTGTGGACTTATTATGATTGTAGGCAGCCTCTATGCTAGTGGGTGGGGATGTGTTCCTGTCTTGCTAGCTTTATGGCATGGCTGTCCAGCACTGGAACTTGCTGGTCGTTTAGTGGAGCTGGGTCTTAGTGTTGAGACAGAGATCTCTGTGGGAGCTTTTGCTGTTTGATATTACAAGGGCCAGGGAGGTCTCTAGTGGACCAATGTCCTGAACTCAGCTCTCCCACCTCAGAGGCTCAGGCCAGACACCTGGCCATAACACCTAGACCCTGTCAGCCACACAGCTCAGAAGACAAGGGAGAAAATAAAGAAAAGAAAGAAATAAATAAAAAAATAAAATAATTAAAACAAAAAATTTAAAAAAATTGTTAAAGTAAAAAAATTAAAAAGTACTTTAAAAAAAAGGAATAGAGCATCCAAACCAATAAAGAAACCCACTAATTATAAGAAGTACTAAAAACTATACTAAAAAAAAAAAAAGGACAGACAGAACCCTAGGACAAATGATAACAGCAAACCTATACAGACAAAATCACACAGAGAAGCATAAACATACAAATATGCAGAAACAGAAAAAGGAAAGAAACATATATATAAAGAAAAAGGAAGAGAGCAACCAAATCAATATACAAATCTGCCAATGATAGTAAGCTCTAAATACTAAACTAATATAAACATAAAACTAGAAACAAATTAGACACAGAAAGCAAACCCCAAGTCTACAGTTGCTCCCAAAGTCCACTACCTCAGTTTTGGAATGATTCGTTGTGTATTCAGGTACTCTACAGATGCAGGGTACATCAAGTTGATTGTTCAGGTTTAATCCACTGCTCCTGAGACTGCACAGAGAGATTTCCCTTTCTCTTCTTTGTTCACACAGCTCCTGGGGTTCAGGTTTGGATTTGGCCCTGCCTCTGCATGTACGTCACTCTGTGTCATCTGTTCACCCAGACTGGAGGGGGTTAAAGCAGCGGCTTATTCAGGGGTTCTGGCTCACTCAGGCTGTGGGGAGGGAGGGGTACGGCATGTGTGATGAGCCTGTGGCAACAGAGGCCGGCGTGACTTTGCAACAGCCTAAGGTGTGCCGTGTGTTCTCCTGGGGAAGTTGTCCCTGGATCATGGGACCCTGGCAGTGGTGGGCTGCACAGGCTCCCAGGAGGGGTGGTGTGGATAGTGACCTGTGCTTGCTCACAGGATTCTTGGTGACTGCAGCAGCAGCCTTAGCATTTCATGCCCGTCTCTGTTGTCCCCGTTAATAGTCGCAGCTCATGACTGTCTCTGGAGCTCGTTTAGGTGGTGTTCTGAATCCCCTCTCCTCGCACACCCCAAAACAGTGGTCTCTTGCCTCTTCAGCAGGTCCAAAGTTTTTCCGGACTACCTCCAGGCTAGCTGTGGTGCAGTAGCCCCCTTCAGGCTGTGTTCACGCAGCCAACCCCAGTCTTCTCCTTGGGATCTGACCTCTGAAATCTGGGCCTCAGCTCCCAGCCCCCACCAGCCCCGGTGAGTGAGCAGACACGCTTCTCAGGCTGCTTGGTGCTGGTCGGCACCAATTCTCTGTGCGGGAAACTCTCCACTTTGCCCTCTGCACCCCTGTTGCTGTGCTCTTCTCCATGGCTCCAAAGATTCCTTCCCTGCCTACACCCCGTCTCCACCAGTGAAAGGGCTTCCCAGTGTGTGGAAACTTTTCCTCCTTCACAGCTCCCTTCCAGAGGGGCAGGTCCCATCCCTATTCTTTTGTCTCTGTTTTTCCTTTTTCCTTTTGCCCTACCCAGGTACGTGGGGAATTTATTGCCTTTTGAGAAGTCTGAGGTCTTTTGCCAGCGTTCAGTAGGTGTTCTGTAGGAGTTGTTCCACATGTAGATGTATTTTTGATGTATTTATGGGGAGGAAGGTGACCTCTAAGTCTTACTCCTCCACCATCTTGAAGGTTCTAATTTGAAGCTGGAGAAAGGAGTGATACAAAATATTATGAATATGAATCTTGACAGAGGTTGACTGATACTCAAGAGCTGACTCTGATATTTCCAAAGAGAACTGTGAAACATCCAACTGGAAAACACAGGAGGGTATTTTCAGTGGCAATTCAGAGTCAATATACAGAGTGATGAGAGGGTTGAAATCATTTCAACAGGGTCAGTCCCTGTCTTTGCTTCTTATCAAACACAATTCTTTTTATTTCAAAGTTTGCTTTTTGTTTCACTTTACACAGGCTATTTTTCTTATACTTGTGGCACTACTTGCTGACATCTTCTGTAAATTAAGGTGAGCAATATGTTATTTAACAGTTAACTATTTTATTACTTTTATATGTTTCATAATTTTGACAAATAAATTGTGAGTTTTCAAGAGGGCAAGAGACATGTTAAATACTTCTTCCTCACGTGGACTTAGGCAAATGGTCACGACTGAATCTGTATCAATTGACTCTGACTGATTTTCTGTGATTTTGGGAAGGCCAAAAATAATATTAAGTAATGCAATTGGGCTTAATCACAAACTTATTCATTTTGTTTTGTTAGGCTGTAATACCAAGTAATCTTATGCCTAAACTTTTCACTTATAAACTAGTTATTTTTAGCAACTTTAATTACAATTTATAGATTGAAAAAAAAATCATAGATGGTAAGTTACAATGAAAGCCATTTATCATTATGGGGTAATTAAAAACTTGCAGCTTTTTCTCATTAGCCTTCTCCCTCAACTTAGTTTCTATTGATTTTTTGTCTTGAATAGTTAGAGAAAATTATTACAAATTTTACGTACTCTTGAATACTGATCTTAAACCAAAGCCTAACTCCTAAATTTTCTCTCCTATATTCATCACATTCCACCTGTTCTTGCCATTATTTTTCTCTTATAATTAGGCTCTGTTCAATATCATCAGCTCCTGTTAAAGACTTCAGGGGAGTTCATGGACTATTTTTTTTTAGTTTTCCATTAGATAGGTGAAGATAGCCTTTAAAAAACACAAAATAAAATTTAAAAAAAAATCACTGTTTTAAGAAAACTGATAATAGCCTAATATTTTGCACATATAAAGGAAATCCAACACTACCATCCATGTAGACTTGTAAGTATTATAGAATACTAATATTGCAAGGGCATTTAAATGTCATCTAGTACAACTGCACATTTACTATTGGATGCCCTTCTACACAGCTGCTAGGCCTACCTTTCATTCATAGTTGAACACTTCCAGTGGCTGGGAAAAAAGTACTTCCAGAAAAGATAATTATAGCAGTTTATAGCATTGCCATCTATTGGACTATGCCAAATGAATATAATTTTAATCACTGTTTTTACATTTTATGGTTTCTAGTCAAATATATATGAAACTTCAACATAACTGTTACATAATTACCTTAACAACCTTCCTCCTAATATTAGAATGTAAGTCCAAAATTGAGTTACAGTTATTTTCCTTTTGATAAAGTGACATATACTACTTATCCATGAAATGTTTGTTGATGTTTCCAGAAGAAAAAAAGCATTCATGGTTGAATGACAATTTTCTGGCTTTCAACAGACTCCCATAGATGGCTTAGGAGAGATTGTCACCTCTTCTCTTGCTCATTTTAACATCAAGCAAGAAATCTGGTTTGCATCAATAACATATACAAAATAACATTGTAAAGCAATTATACTCCAATAACAAAAAAGTTTAAAACAAATAATACAAACAGAAGACACAGTTGGGCTGTCACAAATTCGGTATAGAAACTCTGTGGGGAGAATCTAAAGGGTGAACTTTTATTCCTTTTTTATCTCTCCCTTTACTCTTTATGGTGGTCAGAAGGTAGGAAAGATATAAAAAAAAATCTGTTTGGCTATGAAATGTACATTGGAGTTTCTGATGGGAAAAGGAAACTTACCTAACCATAGTTTAGAATATATATATATATATATATATATATATATATATATATATATATATATATATATATATATATATATATATTTTTT
>NW_006776934.1:851315-865213 GCF_000442215.2 Lipotes vexillifer | reverse complement strand
ATATAAAAATATATATATATATATATATATATATATATATATATATATATATATATATATATATATATATATGGTTTTTTTTGACAAAGTGTGTCTCATTTAGTTGCCCAGAAATGGCTTGTAAACTTTAGGGGTAAAAATTAAAGGAACATTAATTTTGTTTGCTGAAGTAAAAAACTGACAGGAATTTGGATAAAATGCTCATATGGTAACACGAATGTATGCAATAATTACCATGTCCTATAATTTATCTTCTTAAAAAGGCTAAGTGCAAAAGAAAAATATTAAAGAGGGTGTGAAATTTAAGTATTCTATATTATGATTCAAACAAAACAAGTCCCACATAATGGTTCACACAGAGTTTTACAGCATTTACCACATTCTATTAAAGTTATTGATGATCAAAAATTCTCCATCATGATCTCTTTGAAACTTAAAATTGTGCTTTGTTCATTTACTACGTGCATTCCTTGGCCTAGGGTCATCGATTAGAATAGACCTGAAGACTCAATATACCCAGTACTCCTTAATGACTCTTTATGTAAATTGAGTTTTAAATCTGTCAATTATTTGCCATATTTTGAAAATAGAAGTTTTGGAATATATAAACATGGTATGTTCACATATAATATCACCTCTTTAAAAATTTAATATTGCACACATTCCTTTAAGAAACAATATTAGAGCAATATAGCATCAAAAACAATCCTGACATTAGCTTAATTTTTTAGTTACATTTTTGGTTATGTATCATTAATGTGTTTCATAGGAAAAAAATGTGTAATCATAATTTGTCTCCAAAATAATGTACTTAGCAAAAGAGGTAAAAGGAAAGAAGGTTTTTTTTTTTTTTTTTTTTTTACACAAATGAATAGAGACTCTAATATCACTCAGCAAGACAATGATGATGGCTTGTAAACTACTTAATTTGGATATTTTCCTTCCATGAGATCCTTTATAAATACTAGGTGTGGAATGTTCAAACCTGACTGAATATCTATATCCACGACATTGTTGGCACACTGGTTACTAGAATTTTGGGGGAACTATTAGCTTGAATGATAACATGAGGAAAGTTAAGTGCATTTTCTTTTGTGTTTTGCATATTAATGTTCAGCTGAAGATAGAAAACAAGGTACCCTGTCATTTGCTGCAACTCAAGGAGACATAATTTTCCTCTTAAATGAAAGCTGTAGTAGCATACAAAAAATATCTTTTAGATTTTCAGTTATTACATCCATTTTAAAAATTAAATTTCTTCTCAGAACATGCTCAGAGAATACAAAATTCAAAGCACTTAAAATTCTAAGAATCTAAAACATTACTGCATTTTTGTAGGACTAAAATGATGTTTCATTATGAATCACTGGTGAATGACAAGTATTTTTTGGGTGTAACATTTCTAGAGTCACCTCGAATACCTAACATTTTAAAATGGAAATATTTTAGAGGATGATATGTATTTGGACTTATATGATTTTATTATAAATTATTTACAAAATATTTCTAACTCAAGATTATACTTAGGAATTATTGCACCAAATACAGTTTTAGACCAACTATACAGTACTTCCATAAATGGATTATATTTTTTATTTGATAATAAATGGACTAAAATCCACTTGTAAATAATTTCTGCACACCTCTACTTTCTTTTTGCTAAAATAAACCTTGGCAACATTATCTTTAAGTGATAATATACATTAGAAATGAGAAAAATATAATATCAACATGTTGTAACTTGCCAATGTCACATCACTGATCTTTTTTTTTTTTAATATAAAAAGAATCATGCTAAAAGTATATATAAGTCAAATGTGATTTGTGGTAGTGTTCTCTGCGGTTATTCAGCAGCAGATAAATTGCTATGTGAGTTGTCCAGGTTACTTGCTGTTGTCATTCTTTCCAATAGGCCTGTGAAACTAACAGAAGTTTATCATAAGAGCTCAGCCATGAGTTATATTTGTTGATTCTGCTCACCACTTAATTTCACAAATATTCCTCTAAGCTATTTTTTAGTTTGTGGCAATCATGTTTTCAGTGTATGAGGGGCTACTTTCTCTAAAGTTTATGGGATATTTATTTTCTAAATATTTAACAAGTCTGTTTAACAACAACTTCATGGAGTAGTTCTCCAATGAGAGATGAAAAGCGTAATTTCCTGGAGGAAAATATTAAACTGCACAACTGTTAGACACTTTCAGGTATCATTTTATGTTTAGAAAGCTTGTGTACATTAAGACTTCTAAAATAAATTAAGTGATTCCCCATTAATCAATTCTGCACTCCATTTAAATACATTATTTATGGCTGTGGTATTAGTGTTTTGTTAACATCACCCTAAATATTTATTGTGAAGCATCTGAAAATAGCTTTACTGTAGGGATTATCAACTCTTCTTCCCCTTTCTGGCTGGTGAGAGATTTGGTGTTCAAATTATATTTTCCTTCAACAACCTCCTCAGGGTCAACATTTACAGTTTATCTAAGAATATTAGTGATTTAATAGGACGTTTCCATGGGATATTCTACCAATTGTCTTCTGGAAACAATGTAGCCTAGTTCATAAATGATGCTAAGCAGGTTACACAGGTAAGAGAAGAAGAAATTTGAGAGCAAAATTTTATTATAGATTATGATAAAAAGGTTTAACTCAACTAATAATATATTATACTTCAGCAAAAGTATAGTTGGAGAACATCTAGCACATTTTAGAATAGTCAAATTAAATATATTAAAAATATAGATTATCAAATGGTTTGGGGTGAGTTCTGGTTCCTTGAATTTATTCCTTTTAATTTTCAAGTCTCGAGCCAACTTAGAACGTCAGATTTCTTCCCCTCCCCCCACCCCATTCTGCTGTCTCTGCTTTTCTGTTTGTTGGTTTTGTTATTCTTGCCTTTTTGTTTTTAGCCTCAGAGACAGAGAGTTCCTAATCACATTCTTTAATTTATGGCAAGTTGTTCAATTTGTTCATTGTTCTTCTTAAAGACATTCACAAGTTTCATTAACTGTTTTTTTTTCCTCTTTTAACCAAATCTTTTATTTCATTTCCCAGACTCATTTGAAATAGCCTAAATAATTGGGAACTTTGCTCTATGTGCTCACAAAACATAGTTACTTTTATTTATTCACTTTTACGGAAAAGAACAAACATATAGAAAAGTGCACATAATCAGCATATTCATTTAATCTGCCCCCAGATCAAGAAATATAATATTAACTGAAGCTCAGAATCTTCCATATTTCCCATTTCAGTCAATATCCCCAAGAGTAACTTCAATACTGATTTTTACTGGCGCAAATTATTAGTTTTGCCTGTTTTGGAACTTTACATAAATAGAATCATACAACGTATACATTTTGTGGATGACTTCTTTCACTCCTCTTACAGACATATCATTGTATGTACAAGCAGATAAAAGTGAATGATTGAAATTTTTATGATGTACCCAGCCTAGGGAATATTATGTAGTTATAAATCAAATGTTAGATCTATAAATTTTTTCCTGTAAGAAATCTATTATATATAGTTAGTTTTAAATATATAGTTGCAAATTAATAATTGTGATTCTATTTTTAAGACAACAATTTATATGTCTGTATGAATTTATACATGTTTGCATTTGCATAAATACATATGATATATGACAAAATGTTAAAATGCCTCAACTCAGAGCAATAGGATTTGGGGAAGTTGTGGAAAGATTATTAACTTTTTAATAAAATTCTGCAATGTCTGGCTTGCTAAAATAAACAAGTAGCCATTATGTGACTTTAAAAACAGTAAGTTAAAGCAAAACAAACAAACAAACATATTATTTGTTAAGAAATGGAAGAATAAATAAACCCGAAGTCCTCACCCTGGAAAAATTAAATATTAGTGGATGACAGAAAAAAGAACTGATAATCTAGTTTCCTTTGTTTATACTGGAAAGACAGTCCTCATCAAATTAAAATTGAGGCATAAAATAATTAAAAGTAAAATCATGTAACATGTTTTTATTTTAAATTTACAGTGTTCTCTATGGTCAGAAAAATTACATTCCAAGAACCTGAAATACTTTACTGTTATGTTAGTAACAAATTTGACATCTTTAGAGGGTAAAATATGAAAAAGTAGTTAAAAGCAAAAAGAAAATTGACTTAAAAACAGGCTATCCTAATTTCCAAAAGATAAAAATGAATTATTAACATTCAAAAAAAAGAAATTAGTCTCCCCTAAAATCACAACAGCGGAGTTGAAAAAGGTGTTTTATGAGCCTTAGAAATGGGAATGTTCACCAAGAATCAATACAGGTTTAAGAACAAATTTGCCAAATTAGAGTCTCTTTTCATCCTAAATAACTTCTCTAGTGACACTTTATAGATACAGTGTATCTTAATTTCACTATGTTAGTTAGAAGTCTTTTATAATATCCAAACAGGATGAGAGGAAGACTGTGTAATGATTAGGCCAAATTGTTGAACAACTCATTAGCTTGAAGATATATCCCAAGTTGTATATCACAGTCACTGACATTGGTTAGACTCATTACTTTTTTTAATGAGAACTTGAAGGAGAACGTGGGTCTGCATCACCTTATTTTAAATTGAGTTTTCTCTTATTGAAAATTCATGTACCATATTTGCTGGTAAGATCACAGAGCATGTGCTGTTAAATATAACCTAGTTTTAAATCCTCTTATGTAAGTGTAAATGATTGCTCTGCAGGTAGTTATTTCTCAATTATTTAACATACATACATTTTTTCAAAACCTACTATATATTTTAGTATCAAATCCAACAAAGGATAGGCTTTGTATTTTTCCTGTATTTGCATTTAATTTGACTAAATTTTTCAAGCCTATAAAGTAGAATTTTGAGTGATTTTTAATAAAGATGAAAAAGGGGTTTTTCTAATATATAATTATATTCCATTATTCTATGCTATAGAATTAAATAATAATAATACTTTATAGAAGTTTGAAACTGAACTGAAAACTTCAAATTTTAGTAAATAAAATTTAAATAGCTATATTATATAAAAGAGATTTATAGGGTGAAAACACTTTATTAAAATCTGGAGGATAATTACCTTGGTGATACAGACTATCTAGAAGATAGAATTTAATTCATCACAGATTTTGGTAAGTAGAGTATGGTCCTGAAAGTATAATTTGTAATATACTAAAATAACAACTTAAACAACCTATATGGTCATAAGCAATAAATTTTGCACATGAATTATGGTACCAAAACACAATAAAATATATACCATTGTTGAAGCTAAGGGATAGCTCTATATCTGCTCTTGCTAAAAGAAATCTTTAAAATATACAATGAATAGAAAAGAAAAGCCAAGGAAGACAACAATGTTTATACTGTTTGTTCTTTTTTTTTTGCTAAAAACACTGATTATATATGGCATGAACACACATACACACTCATATATATATATATATATATTTATTTTTCTTTTTGGCTACATATATAGCTGTACATTTGCATATTTCTGGCATACTGACTATGTTAAAAAAAACGAACTATTGAGAATTTTCACTTCTGGGGAATAGGGCTGAGTTATAGGATAGACAGGACATTCAGTTTCCATTGTATATCATCTTGTACTGCTTACTATTTTATAATGACATATTTTGTTATTAAATAAATACAAAATAAAATAAGAAATATATACAAAGTACATTAAAAAATTATTCCTCAGGTTTAAGGCGGTTTCAAAAGTCTGTGATCATCTTATAATAAAATGCTAACTACAGTCGATTTATACAGATAAAATGTGTTTTATCCTCTCCAGTAATGCATTATCTTATTTACATTCATCTTATGCCCAACTTTATTATTCACAATCCACTTTCAGTGCTTTATATAAACTTCTGTCTGTATATAATTTTTAGAATTTTATGAATATAGATTGATTCTGAAATTACTCAATTTTGCTGATTTATAAATGTTTTTCTTATTTGTAAGGCTTTAGTTTTCTAAAACATAGTCACTTTGACTTGTGTTTATAGCTCTCAAATTATCAAAAATGCATGTGATTTGAAGGTATTCTTAAATGTTATAGTCTCTCTATATTATCCCACAGTAATTTTTATGTTTACATAATATTTATGTTTTGAACAATAGGTCTAGAAACCTATCTTCATAAAAAGAACATGGTATTTTATGAATATTTCTTACACCCAGTACTTCCTAGTAAACTCTAGTGTACATTGTAGGTTTATCTTAAATTGTAGTTCTCATATCATTTATCTTGCTTAAAGAAACTCAGACCATATGCAAGGGGAATAAATGAAAGATATCAACCATTTAAGTAGCTTTTTTTTATAGAATGATAGAGACTGCCATACTAATTATTATACATACCATACAGTAAGCATTTTGAACGTACATAGCCTTTTTACTATTTAATTACATTACAGACAATATATTAAGCATTATTACTTACATTAGAGAATGCCAAAAAACTATCAATAGATTATCCCCTGGTTTGAATAACACATTTTAGAGCCTAAATACAGATTTAAGGTAGAATATCATTATTTTCTTCTTAGCCATTTTCTAAGCAGCCATTTATGCAGCCTTGTCATCTGGCATAAAGAAAACCTGAATAAAAATATTAAAAACAATCACATAAAGACACAGAAAAAATAAAATATATACTTTTTGTAGAAAGTAACATGAACTTAAAAAATAAAACAAAACAAAAAACTTAGGAAATGCAGTTAATCTATGGAATAAGAATATGCCTAAATTCATTTATTTGGTCATTCAACAAATATTTACTGAGAGCCGGCCATGTACCAACTTCTCTTCTAGGGACTTAGGATTTAACAGTGAGCAAAAGCAATTAGAAACTCCTGGCTCAAAGGAACTTAAATCCAGTGGAGGGGAGATGGACAAAACTCATAGTAAGTAGACTATATAGTACTTCAGATGGTGCAGTTTTAAATAGACTGGCCATGAAAAGCTTCACTTTTATAAAGGTGACATTTTGGCAAAGAACAGAAGAGGTTGAGGGGATTGATGAAATTTCTCACATGTATTGAATACAACTGGAGAAAGACTAGTTCTATTCCTGGGAAAGGAAACTGAAAATGTAAAAGTTTTGAACTGAAAGTGTGTCTAGACTCTGATGGTTGAGGAAGAGCCAAAGGATGGTTTGGCTACAATTCAGCAAACCAGAAAGGCAGGCATAGAGGTAACATTGAAAAGACTTCAACTCTACTCAAAAAGAAATGGGGGGCTTCCCTGGTGGCGCAGTGGTTGAGAGTCCGCCTGCCGATGCAGGGGACACGGGTTTGTGCCCCGGTCCGGGAAGATCCCACATTCGGCGGAGCAGCTGGGCCCGTGAGCCATGGCCGCTGAGCCTGCGCGTCCGGAGCCTATGCTCCGCAATGGGAGAGGCCACAGCAGTGAGAGGCCCGCGTAACGCAAAAAAAAAAAAAAAAAAAAGAAATGGGTATTGTAAATAGTGCTGCAATGAACATTGGGGTACATGTGTCTTTTTGAATTATGGATTTCTCAGAGTAAACGCCCAGTAGTGGGATTGCTGGGTCATACAGTAGTTCTATTTTTAGGTTTTTAAGGAACCTCCATATTGTTCTCCATAGTGGTTGTATCAATTTACATTCCCACATACAGTGCAAGAGGGTTCACTTTTCTCCACACTCTCCAGCATTTATTGTTTGTAGATTTTTTGATGATGACCTTTCTGACCCATGTGAGGTGATACTTCATTGTAGTTTTGATTTGCATTTCTCTAATACTTATTGATGTTGAGCATCTTTTCATGTGCCTCTTGGCCATCTGTATGTCTTCTTTGGAGAAATATCTATTTAGGTTTTCTGCCCATTTTCTGATTGGATTTTTGTCCATCAACAGAAGAATGGATAAAGAATATGTTGTATATATACACAATGGAATATTACTCAGCCATAAAAAGGAATGAAATTGGGTCATTTGTAGAGATGTGAATGGACCTAGAGATTGTCATACAGAGTGAAGTATGTCAGAAAGAAAAAAATCAAATATCATATATTGGCACATATATATGGAATCTAGAAAAATGGTACAGATGAACATATTTGCAGGGCAGGAATAGAGACACAGACAAAGAATGGACGTGTGGGCACAGGGAGGGAAGGGAGAGTAGGATGAATATGGAAATTCGTTTTGACATAAATACACTACCATGTGTAAAATAGATAACTAGTGGGAACTTATGGTATAGAACAGGGAGCTCAGCTTGGTGCTCTGTGATGAGCTAGATAGGTGGTATGGGGGAGTGGGAGAAAGATCCAAGAGGGAAGGGATATATGTATACCTATAGCTGATTAATTTTGTTGTACAGCAGAAACTAACACAACATTGTAAAGCAATTATACTCCAATTAAAAATTGGGAAGTCATTTGCAGAGCTTTGAGCAGTTATAAACTGGAACACTATGTATGCTCTATTGAGAGGATTGGGGAACAGGGAAGTGGCTAGGGAAATAGTTAGGAGGCTATTGTGACATAATAAGCCCAGAGGTGATAGTGGTTTCAACCAGTGTGGTAGAGGAGAAGCAGTGGGAAGCTGGGGAGAATCTGTATATATTTTGAAGGTAGACCAGACAGAATTTACTGGCAGATTAGATACGGAATACAAAGGAAAGAAAGCAGACAAGAATGACTCCAAGACTTTTGGTCTAAATGACTCAAGGGATAGAGTTGCCTTTTACTGAGATGGAGAAGACTGAAATGCAGATGTTGAGGGTTTGATCACATGTTTGCTGTTTGGGCATATTAAGATTTCAAAATGGAGATATTGAATAAGCAGTCTGATGTGGTAGGCTGGAGTTCAAAAGTGAGGTCTGAGATGGAGGTATTAATTTAGGAGTTGCCCACAGTTAGATAGTATTTGAGATTGATGACACTGGATGAGATTGTCAAGGAAGTGTAGATAGACAGCAAAAAGGAGAGACAATAACAGGCCATAAGAGATTTCAATGATTAAAAGTCAGCAAGAGGGAAGGCTAAGGGAAGGAGACTGACAGCAGCACATCTTGGGTAGAAGGAGAATCTGGTTCCCTGTGAGCTAAGTGAAGAAAATATTTCATAAAATAGAGTGTTTAACTGTGCTCAATTTGTTTGTGAGACAAAAGAGATGAAGAATGATATGAAGCATGGATATATAAATGTAAAAGCAGAATATGTGTCAACGCTTTTGTGCTTAGAAACATTGCAAGTTTGAAAAACTGAAAGAGATTAGCTATTAAACATGATTAATCATGATATACTGATATACATGAATATGATTGCTCAGTATATCATGATTAAACATGGTATACTGAGCAATCGTATTCACTTCATTTTGGGTGTACTAGATAAAGTTTATGTAACAATATATAAATAAATTTAATAAACTGTGAATCTAAGTATTTTAGCAATGCACAATTGGAGTGTTGAGATTAGAAGGGCAAGTGGACAACTCATAGGAATATTTTCCAAAATGTCCTAAGCTTTTTCACAAGCCTACTTTGAATAAAATATTCATAAATATTTTATGTAGGATATTTATAGTTCTTCCAAGGATGAATAGAGGCAAGCATTACCTCAAACCTTTTATAGTAGAGTTGAAAAAACTATTTCCTTCTAAGAAAAATTATAGACATGGTGAGTATATTAAACTAATGTTCAGAAGCAAGAATAAATTTTCAATCTTATCAGAAATGAGTTAAGATAAGACAGATATTTTAAAGCATCAATAATGTAATTTTTGTCAACTAGACTGTGTTGTATTGAGTATATCAGGAAAATAGAACAATAAATTTGAGCATTACTCCATAATAACACCTCAAGCCGGGATACTGAATATTATTAGTCATGGGTAACTTACGGACACTAAAACAAATGGTGCTAATAATTGAGACCTAGGACAGGATTCAAGGTGTATTATTATTGATAGTGAAAGAATAATTGGAAAAATTCACAACATCACATTTTTAACAAAGTCAATGTATGAGATAATTTATCCACCTGTTTTATTTTAATAAAATAACACAGCAAAGTTTAAGTCCTATGAAATAACAATAATAGAGA
Source organism: Lipotes vexillifer (assembly GCF_000442215.2). NCBI lineage: Eukaryota > Metazoa > Chordata > Mammalia > Artiodactyla > Lipotidae > Lipotes > Lipotes vexillifer. Next base: position 855,129 of record NW_006776934.1, on the reverse strand, counting down.
CTTGGGAATAAGAAGTTAGATATCTCAATTTTAATCACACAGGTTTAAAAATTAAACATATGCTTGCAAAAATGAACTAATCAGAAACAATTTTCTGAAAGATATTAGTCAAATACAGCAACATCACATGAGGAAGTTTGTGTTTAATGTAATTCTTCCACAGGTATGACATAATTTGCAAGGATCTCTACTACTTATTTGAATATATATAACTAGAATATATATAGTCTAACTAGAATAGCCTTTTAAAGAAATTCCAAAATGTTAGATTTCATTGGAATAGTTTTGATACATCTATCTGTGCCATAAGGTATAGCTGATTCAAATATCCCAGTTATTTTTTCTCAAGGAACCAATTAGTAGTTGAATTAAATAGTCATTACCAATGAATCTAATTAAAGGTATGTATGAGGGTGAGGGAAAGGTTTGACTTTTATTCCATAGCCCCACATACAACACAAGACAGTTTTTATGAGAGGATTTTTTTTTCTTTTAACAGAGAGGTAAAAGGCATATACTAATAAACATTGTATTCTCACCAATGAAAAAAAATACAGAACAATAAAATCTCAAATTAGAGCTGTAAAAATGGAAATGACAGCCTCATGCAATAACAAAATGAAAGCAGAAGAAATAAAAATATAGTTTCAGAAGAAACATTGAAAATCCAAATCCCTCTATGACCCCTTCTATGACTCTGTCTACTCAAATTCTCTAAGTCTTAATATCCATATCTGTACAATGAAAATACACTCTTCTGAAATATTAAGAGTCTTAAGATGTGGACTCCTATGGGACTTCTGAGGGCTCAGGATGATTTTGTTGCTGCCTCCCCACAAGTGGACCTGAGAATGAAGAATGGGAAAAAAAAAAAAAAAGGATTTGTGAATTCTCTCCCAGTATTAGGGGTTTCCTTCTCTGATCTTATATGTCAGGACTCGAGTTCTCCTGGAGCTCTCTGCTCATACTTAGGACCACTTCTGCTTTTGACACTGCATTGCATTCAGGTAGGAAGATTCTGGAAGAGAAAAACCGGTAGTGGTGTGGGGGAGTAAACTCATTGCCGGTTAGGGGTGCTTATTTATTCGCTGCAGGATTAGTATACTTTTGTAGACATTAGCAATAAAACTTTTATAGTATTTTGCCCTTGCCCTGTTGAGAATCAAATCATAGATTATAAGACATGAAAATATAAAATTCCAGTATATTATATAGAGGGCCAAATATTGTATATTGTTTAAAATTATTTATCCACATATTTAAACTACTTTAATTCATGGAAATTGTTAGTACTAAAATAGGGTGCTAATTAAAATAAATTTAGATAAGTTGAAAAGCCAAACTCAACTAAATAAATATCCTTTACAAGATAATCACATAAAACGAAATACAGAAATGTTAAAAGTAAAAGCTTTGGTAAAAATATGCTTTGCAAAATAGGAAAATTAAAGAAGCAGAGAGTAATTTTACTGTCAAAATTGTGTTTATGGGCAAAATACTGAAATAGGAAAAATATTTTTCATCAATTCACATACTTCTTGTAAGTACACTGCTTTTTCACTGCCCACCTATTCATAGAAATTATTAGACTAAAATTAGTAGTGATAAAAGCAAGATGCAATTATTTTAAAATTCACCCTCATAGTAAATATTTCCAGAGTTGCATGACACATGGATTCCAAAAATTTCAAAACATTCTGCAGCAATATTTGTGTAATGATGTTTTTAGAGCAAACGAGCAGCCATTGTTCCAAAGGTCTGTTAGTTTCTTGTTCAACCATGTGTTTAGCATGGATAATTTCATCTAATAAACATTACGAAATTAAGACTCAACAATCCCCTTTGAAACTTAAAATCTGAAAAAAAAAAACTTGAAGGGTTACCTAGAAGATAATCTGTTTGTAAATAGGGAAGATTGCACACCAAACAGAAATAAAAACTTCTCATGACTTAAATCATGCTCCAACTCACCCAGTGTTCAAGAAAAATAGAGCCCAGTTTCTCATTCCTATGTATTTGTACATCTTATTGTTAGAAAAAAATGTTTATTATACATGTGTAAATCAATCAAATTTTAATGTAATTGAAACTATTATTCCATAGTAAATTGGAACAGAGAGCCAACATTTTCTATGTGTCAAAGGCCTTTAAGACTTGAAACTTATGACTTGTAAGAGAGGAAAAATTATTTTCCATCTACCCTTCTAGGGTCTTGGCTGATACCCCGCTGTAAAAAAATATAGATTAACAAACTGAAGTTTAAGAACATGTATACCTCCTGTATACATGGGAGATACCCAGGAATACAGAGTAACTCCATGAAACAGTCCAAGCCACCACCTTAAATACCAACTCCTGCAAAACACAAAAGAAGATGTTGGGGAGGGGTGGGAAGCCAAGGAGAAATATTTTGGTGTGGCAAATTCTGCTTCCTTTTAGATTATAACTACCTACACATTCAAAATATTTTCTTCTTTTAAAAAGATTAAGACGATTCTGACCAAACACAACTCCTCATTTTAACTTATTTCTGGCATAAGTTTTTATATTAATTAGAAAATATCTCAGAATAATTTCTGAAAGTTAAAAATAATGTATTTAAAAATAAAATCCAAATTGTTGCTGAACAAATCACTTGGAGCTATTCTATTATATAGAATTCCACCTGCTATAGTCCTTCCTTCATGTGACCTCCTCATAGGCTTCCCCAATATAAATACACATTATTTCAATTAACTTTCATCTCATAGACTCACATAAACACACGTAAATGTTAGTGAAATTATTCAAGCCTTCTATGAACAAAAAATCCCACAGGTTTTTTTTTTTTTCCCCCCCACAGGTTTTTATAGCAAGAGCACACATTAAATATAATACTGAAAAGTACATATAATAACAAAGCCATAAGTATTCATGTAGTAAGCAAAATAATAAGTAAATAATATATGAAGATATAAACACAATAATAACCATCACCAGAATATTGAAAAGGCATACAACACATGCAATTTTTAATTAAATGGTACCTTACCTAACAAATATTTTGAACCAAATATTGTATATATAGGAATTTATACAAAGAAAGTTATAAGAATAAAATTACTTTTCTCCAATAATATATATCATGACATTACTCATGATTGGAACCCTAAATACCAAAGGAAGAGAAAGTGAGTAAAGAAAGTATATTATGCAAATAATATTCATGCAATGATGATGATGATGATTGTTATTAGTGTTGTAAAATATTTAATAAACTAAGAAAGTATTTATATTGTACTATTAAACACAAAAGAAAGTCATAAAGTTGTTATATAGTTTAATTTTAAAATTATAAAAATACATTTCCATCTGAAACATATACATATGTAAATATGCATGCACGGGTTTGCAAATAGCTATAATAAAATGTTAAGACACACTACCTTTAGGGAATAGAATTAAGGGTAATTTATATCCACTTCTTTTTTTTTTTTTCTTCTTTTTCCTCTGTAGTAATAATATTTGTACAATGTTTTAATTTACTAAACTAAAGAATTTTGAGGATATCAGTTCATGGACAATCAAGATTACATGGCATTCTTCCCATAATGTGAATACTGAGCACAATATTATTTATGATCTTATAAATCTTTAAATCATAGATAATAATTTGAGTTTATTTTTAATAATTTCTATGAAAACAGTCTTTGGTTAAATACACACACACAGAGCAGTAGTTCATAAAATGATCCCTCCATGTGCTATTATTACACATTAAGATTACCTTGTTAGGGCTTCCCTGGTGGCGCAGTGGTTGAGAGTCCGCCTGCCG
>NW_006776934.1:845301-850376 GCF_000442215.2 Lipotes vexillifer | reverse complement strand
AAAAAAAAAAAAAAAAAAAAAAAAAAAAGTAGTATTTTCTATCTACCTAAACGTTTATGGTTTCTTCTGCTCTTCAATCTGTCTTGTTGATCCATGTTTCTGTTTGGTTTAATTTCTCTTTGCTCTAAAGAACTTCCTTCAGCATTTCTTATAGAGAATGTCTACTGGTGCCACATCAGCATAAGTTTTATAGCCAACAAATAACTCATATGTGAAGAGTACTATCATTGTGTATAGAAACATAGGTATGACAGATTTCGGGGAGTTAATATGATGTTTACTTTATGATAAGAGCCCCGACTGATTTTTGCTCTATTCACTCTCAAACAGAAATGTCCACCTTTTGTGTTGATAAATTGTTTAGTGAAGTCACCACTAAGGCAGCCAACTCTCTTTCTCTAAAGTCAGGGGGCAAATTACCGTTTCTTCAGCATCGTACTTTTCAGACATAAGAAAAATATGTCCCTCAAGCTCTAAATTACTTATATTAAGCTTTCTGAATGGTCCCACTCCTTACCACTCTAGCTCCAGAAACTCACAGCATCCACATGTCTTGCCTTAAAAGTCCTTACTTTCTTTAATATCATTTATAGTTTGTTAGTTAATGGACTTCTAACTAGTTCTACAGCATATATTCTGTATGCATTATTGAGATAGTCTAGATAGAAACTCACTTTGAAATATAAGTAGTATTTGTTGCAAATTTTCATAGGTATTCATTCAAAACTGGGTTGGAAAGTAGAATACTAATCTCTTGTCATTCAGTTGTTCATAATTTTACTGGAGAGTGAAGATTTGCACATAATGCAAGAGTATAAAGCAGCAAGTAACTATATTGTGATTAAGGAGAAGAGATAACAAATAATCTGGATGCTTTGTAAAAATTTAAGCCAATTTAAGCCAATTTAAGATCTCTGTTAGTGGGACCTCAAGTGGGAAATAGAACTTGAGATGTATTTTGTCAGATTCTTAACAGTTGGCAAATTTTTACCCATCTTTAAGCTAGCATATTAACCTGACATAGTTTCAGGGATGCTAGGAGAATATGTGAGACTCCTGTATAAGAGACAAAGAAGAGTTTTTGACTCACAGAAATAACAGTAGTCAGAATATTGGCATTTTTGATGCTGATCGTCTGAGCCTCAATTCTCAGAGGGTGAATAAAGAAGGCCATATGACACATACACATACAGTGGGTTGTGCTATAGAAGAGCAACCCAGAAATTAGAAAAGTTGAATCCTTTATAATGACAGCAAGCGTGCCTGCTCTTTATTCCAGAAGGAGATAGTATTTCTACCTTCAAAGAATGTTTGCTATCCAAATGTCTTTGAAAAGATAATCCTGAACAAAGGACAGTTAGTGCCTTTCTTGCAAGGCATGCACAAACACAAGAATTATGTCACATAAATGGCAAGGTGTCAAAGCTTCATTACTGGTTTGAGTTAGTTGTGGTGAGGACAGAAGTTATACTCAAAATATTAAACAATGCATTTGTATACACAGGCATTTGCCTAGAGGGTTAGTAGCACAACCATTCAAAGTATCCGTGCCAACATCAACCGTGTCAACTCCCCTGTTTGGTTTGAGCACACTCGTGCCTGGGGAAAATCTGGTGATCAGAGTTGTCATATTTGGATCACAGCGGGATGGCTAGCAAATGGCAAAATAGTCCCCCAGAAGTACCCACCTCAAACAAACCATTTGGATTATAGCAAAGATATAGCCTGCCTTCCAGGGTGGAGCACAGAGGAAGTAGTCAATCATCTGCCCTGGAATGGCATATGTGTCAACTTATTAAAACAGATAGTTCTTTTGTCTGTGAAATATCATTCTTGAAGCTTCCTGAAATGTAGGGTATCAACTCTTTAGTTGTTGAATCCTAAGAAGTTGTGGGTTCTAGGGAAATGGATTAGATTCACAGCTATTTAAATATTTCAACATTTTGGGTGTCCATTCTAGTATGTATTGAGTATTTGGGGGATGAGAGGGAAATTAAGGTAAAAGGAGCCAAACAACATCAGCAAAAATCTTTAATATAGGAATAAAATAGTATGTACATAAAAAAAAACACTGTTTATCTGTTGATTGTAGCAGAGAACATTTTTTTTAGAAATCAGAAATAAAATATATAGAATAAATATATAGAATAAAATAGTAAAATATATATTGAATGAAATATATATTGATATATATAGTAAAATATATATAGTAAAATATAGTAAAATATAAATATATAATAAAATATATAGTAAATATATAGTAAAATATAGTAAATATATATATATAAATATATATAGTAAAATATAGTAAGTATATATAGTAAATATATATAGTAAAATATAAATATATAGTAAAATATGTAGTAAATATATAGTAAAATATAGTAAAATATAAATATATATAGTAATATATATATAGTAAAATATATATAGTAAAATATATATATAGTAAAATATATATTGAATTGAATATATATATATATATTGAATGAAAATATATATTGAATGAAATTATTGAAAACTGAGTCCTGAAGTTTTTCTTTTTAGTCTATTGATAACGTATTAATTGATAATGTATTAATTGAAGCCTCTTAGATATAAAATAGTAATTGAAACACGTTTTAGAGGATTATTATAGGAGTAGTATATAATATGAAAAATTAAGATTGTTGCATCATTATCAGTAGTAATAGTACTACTACTACTATTAGTATTAGAGGAGAGACAGAGAGTTCTCTGAGAGCAATGTTCAGCCTTTAGGATAAATGAGAATGGTGCTGGTTAAGAGTACAGGTGAGTAGTGCTCACAGAGATAGAAATAAACTAAGAAAGTATGTTAGACATGTGACTAAAAATAAGATAATAAACCATAATCACTGGGAGCTTTACAAAATATCTATGTATTTATCTATTTGATTGGTAGATAGATGTAGATATAAATATTGGAAAAGATATACTAATACCCAGGTCCCAGCTCAGACACAATCAGTGTCTGCTTTTAAAATCATTTTCCAGGCAGCCCAGCCCTAGCTCAGAAATACAATTTTAGATGATTATGTAATGCCAAAATTTCACAGGGTAAAATTAAATGAGAATCAATTTAAAATAAGAGCCATGGAAATTCTCGTAATGCCTTTATTATTTGATTATTTGCAGTCATTTTGTATAATTTTATATGAATAATAAAGATAACATTTTAAACATATAATAATTTATTTTACTTATTGTTTTTTCCATCAATGAGATAAAGTTTAATTATGATTTTTACTCCTTTAATATAAACTTTTTAATCCTATATAAAATAGAGTTATATTTAAATATGAATTGTAGTCACAGATTTTACAAAATTATTAACTTTAATAGTGAAACCTGATACTGCTATGAAATCAATTACATATTTCACCCTAAAATTTTATTTTGTATTTTTCATAGTTTTACATTATGTTTGTGAAAATATGTGTGATAAAATCCAACATATACTTTTTTATTCATATTTTTATGATGTGGTCATTTCACTTGAGTTAATTTTTTTTTTTAATTCTACATCTTGACACAGGAAAAGTTTTCATTTTGTATGGATTTCTATAGCACCATAATGTCTCTTTTCCACATTAATGTTGTAGATGGTGAAATATGGGTGTAATGGGGGTGAAATGAAGGTAATATTATTTTAATAAGTAATGTCAGAGCTCTACTTTAAAAAATAAAATAGAATTTCAAAGTTGTTGTTGTTTTAAAAGAAGCCTAGATATCTGTAAATAAAACTCTGATGAAATTATCAGTAGGAACGCCCTAAAATAATGATACAGTTACACTGCTCTGGGAAGAACTTTGGTAAAGGATATGCAAGGCAGAGTAGGAGAGAGAATGGATGAAGCAATAAGCTGAGAAGCTGGAAGAGGAATGCAATGGAATAAACCTATTGAAGAACCCCCCCTTAGCAGGAAGCAGACAGACAATCAAGATGCAGTCAAAACTATTTATTTATTTATCTATGTATGTCTCATTCATTCATTTCAATTCAGTAGTATGAACCTCTCAATAAGTACTGGATATCCATAGGCACAATTTGGAATATGAAGGAACATTTTCAGTGTCCAGTATGAGACAAAAAGGGGAAAACAAAGCGCAAGTGAAACTTATTTAGCAAAACAAGAAATCAGAGCCAAGAGACATGTCAGCCTCATGGCAAGATTCCCTCAGAGAGATCAGATGTGTTATGGCACATAGAATGACATTTCAAACAAAATTTAATATAAACCTGAAAACATAGGATGATTTGTGTTGACATCAGGGCTTTATATACTGTTAGTTCACTGGTTATAAACCAAAGTTCTCTCTTAGATGATATCATTTAAATTCTCCTTACACATTATTATATGTTTTCCCTGTATGACATGTTAGAATTGCCTCCTAAAATTGGTATTCTTTTAAATTTGTTTTGCCTTATAATAAATTGAATTCTGTTCTACTCTATTGAGATACTACACTTAAACACATCATTTAGTTCTTACATGTAAAATATGCAATTTTTATATTTTTACAGTACTGTACCCTATTTATTTTCATAAGATTTGTTCGATTGAGCTGATGAAAAGGTTAACTTTAGTCTCTAGTAGCTGAAACTGGCTGTAAATTGGCTGTTATATCCTGATAATCCTTACTAGAAATTTACCCATCATTTCATTTTGTAACCTTACTTTTTTGCCAGTTTTTTAAACTTACTATATGCTTTCTCTTTAATGTCACCAATATTTATTTACCTTTAATTCCAATTTATATATTCTTCTTTAATGATTGTTTTAACTTAAAGTTAGTCAGAATTTAAAATAGAGGTAAATAAATTCAAAATATGTCAATTAGCAACTAGTTCAATAATAAAATATTGTCAACATATTTGCTTATTATATAATCAACTTTTAAAGGGAGAGAATTTATCTAATTTATAACAGTAAATTTTGGATTTGACCTTGATGTTTGCCCCAAAATTTCAAATGGATTTCAAATTCGGCCTCTAGAGACCTCAAGACAAAATGACTATTTCAACATATTTTATAGCATTCCTCTTCTTCACA
>NW_006776934.1:805488-845097 GCF_000442215.2 Lipotes vexillifer | reverse complement strand
ACCGGGGCACGAACCCGTATCCCCTGCATCGGCAGGCGGACTCTCAACCACTGCGCCACCAGGGAGGCCCCCACAATCAATATTTTGATTGTGTAGTTTACCATTATATCTCAGAGGCAAAGCAATATGTATGCTATGAAAAATATGTGTCATTTTTAATTATTTTAAATATATGAACATCTTTCCATGTGCATTGAAATTGTGAGAATATCTGGGTTTTGTCTTTCATAATTATAACAAATCAAATTGAAAAATATTTATATAATGAATAACCAATAAATTGTCATACAATTGCCATTGACAAAAGAACACATATGGCTATAAGTAATTTAAGAATCACAAGCATGTGCTATTTTCTTCACATACTTCCATGTGCATCAGAAAATAATTATAACAGCTCATATTTTAGCACCTTAACAAGCCATAGTCAAAATAACTTCATGGAGCTTTTTCATTCTTTTTAGTTGAAGGTAAACTATATGAGTTACAAGAGATTTTGGAACTGCCCTGTCCAGTTTTAACACATGATGCTCAAACAAGATGGAACAATGGTTACCATAGGTTAAACAGTAGTGTTCGAAGAAAATAAAACCTTTACTGCACTTTTCACATAACAATATCAACATTCAGAGCTTACTATCAATCTGATTGTTCAAAAAATAAATAAATGGATGTTCTTTGAGAGTGAAAGTATTCATACATAGCACGATACATGTTTTAAAGTTTTTTCTACTGTGTGATTAAAAATATAAAACTGGCATTTATACAATGAAGGCAAAATCACTTGGAAATTTAATATGATGTTATTTTCTTGAAAGTGCATTACTTGTTTACATTTCTAAACTCAACATTTAAGGAAACACTGTCTCAAATAATTGTGTGATGAAGTCAGCATCTGCAAATATATTACAAATAAAAATACAAGTGAGGGAAAATATTTTAAGCAACAATCTACAGAGATCAGAAGCTTCTTTCTCAGATGATAACACAAGACTTCAGATTATGTGATGGTTTTGGTTAAATTCAGTCATTACCATCAATAAACTTCAAGTCTTATAATACAATGTGCGTAAGTTAGCAGCTAATAATTTGGTGGCCACAGCATCAGCAGCAGTAACATTAACTGGAAGTGCAAAGCAAAGATTTATATCTTGATTCTTCACTACCCTTAGATGAAAATGTCTAAACTGGGGGTAATATTTGTAAATAGATTAAGGGTTACTATCACTAACAAATTAAGACCTTCTGAATAATAAAAACCAAAAACCCTATAAGAAAATGGACAAAAAGGAAAAAAAAATGAAAAATAACAGTAAAATGGAAGTAAAATGTGTACGACTTTCCTTTTAATATAAGGAACACCTTTTAAGACTCCCAGATACCATTTCCCTAACAATCAGATTGGCAATATATAATAGTTTGACAAAACACTTTATTGGTGAATTTGTGGGGAATGGGCACACTTTCTCATATTGCTGGTAAGAATACAGAATGGTGTAAACAGTATGGAGGAAAATTTGAAAATTCTAGGGAAATTAAAATTAAATATACCATTTTAATTTAGCAATTCCACTTCCAACATTCTATTCCAAATTCCCTTTAACACAATTATGACAAATAAGTATGCTTAAGGCTATTCTCGGCAGGATGATTTGTAATAGGAAAACATAGGAAATAGTTCAAATACCCACTTAATCAGGAGACTTGTTAAATACGGTATGATATAGCCACACAATGAAAGCTATGCAGCTTTTTTTTTAAGGGAGAAAAATATATCTCTAGTATTCTTATATGGATATATATGTATACATAATATATATGCACATATATATTAATACATACATAGGTACACATATATCTCACATATAAACATTTTATTGAAATATATTATCTTACAGTACAAAATAGTAGAAGTAAGTGGAATGGCGTCTTGAGATGGCTGAGCCATTGATCATGGAGGGGAATTTTAAAGAACAGGGACATGCAGTGGCACCTCTTACAGGAGGCTGAGGCAACCTAGAGGCACAAGGTGTCCAGTTTTACATGCTAAGTGACAGGATCCTGCCAGGTATTTTATACCTTGGAGGGTGATGATCACCAGTGGTACATGCTGTACAGAAAGGGCAGCTCCTTTTGAAAATGTGTATTTCCTTCTGGATACTTGCTGTATAACTTCATCCTAGAGTGACACAATGCATTCTTCCAGATCCCTACCAAGAGGTAGGGTATATATAGGCTTGGTTTTAGGCTGCACAGAAAAGTTCAAAACCAGTCAAGACCAAAAGGGTCACATTGTGAGACTTCATTCTTATCCTGTGAATTTTCAGTTTGATAAACCAAAGAAAAATAAAGGTCCAGCCAGCCTGGGGACAATGTGTATGTATCTGAAGAAGCCCTGGGGATTAAGGTGATCAGTCAGAAAGGGACAATGTAGAAGTATGCTCTGAACATTTTGTGCCCTTGCTACTCCTTACCCCCAAAACCTGCAGTTGAGAGCTGGGCCAACCATTGCTCATAGAGAGGCTGACCTACAGTCATAGAATACTTCCTACCATCTGTTTTGGTTAAAGTGTATGCCATTAATTTTAAAGTAAATAAAGAAGACAGGATCAAGATAGCAGGGTAAGAAGACCCAAAGCTTACCTTCCCCCATGACCACATCAAAATTACACCTATATAAAAAAAAAAAAAAAAAAAAAAAAAACTCTTGTTGAGAATGACCTGAGGACTAGCAGAATGGCTCTTCTACAACCAAGGCTGTAAAGAAAGAACCACATGGAGTCTGGTAGTAGGAGAGGAGAAATAATCTACTTGGGACCCACACCCTTAGCAGGTGACCCAGAAAAGGAGAGGTATATCACAGGTTTGAGGTTCCTCCTTTAGGACTGAAGGGTTTAAGTCCTATATTAGACACCACAGCCCTGAGGTCTAACACTGGGAAAAGGAGCCCCCTTAGTAAGTTTGAAAAGTAGCATGGCTTATCGTAGGGGTGTAAGTAACCAAGACTCTGCTCTTGAAAAACATGCCCACAGACTTACTTGCTCCCAGTTTCAGTGCAGAGGAAACAGACTGAGAAATGTCTGGTGCTCTGGCTGAACTTCCAGGACCACCCAGAGTGAGGTTGAGCTTGCACTAGGCTCCTGCTTCAGCCACTCCAGCCCTAGCACTGCTTCCCGCTAAGACAGAGACCATCATTGCCAATGTGTGTGCCCTCATCAGGGAAGGATGGAGCCAGCTCACAACCTGTTCTGCCACTAACCACAGAAGAGACCCAGAGCCAGCTAGAAGTACAGCTCCAATTCCTAGATCCCCAACCCCAACTTTGACGAAGGTGGAGGTGGAGCCAAAATTCAGAATGAGTACTTGACTTGCCCCTACCACCACAGAGACTGCCATTATGCCAGAGAGAAGCTCCAGCTCAGATTAGGCTCTAGCTCTAGCCACTTCAACTTCCACCAAGGCAGTACACCTCAGGAGAAGATGCAGGCCATCCATGCTCACTTCAGATCCAGCTCTCCCAGGAAAGAAATTGGCAACATGCAGATTGAATAGGGACATTCTGACACACCTTCCTTTCCCATGTACTTATACACCTTCAATACCAGGATAGGTTACTGTTTTGCCTACATTTATAGACAAAAACAGAGAAAGCCAAATAAAACTAAGAAGATATAAGAATATGTTTTAAATGAAAGAACAAAATAAAACAGCAGAAAAAATTCTAATGAAACAGCGATAAATAATTTACCTCATAAAGAGATCAAAAAATAGTAATTGAACTCAGGAAAAGAATAGAGTAAAAAAGTGAGAACCCCGATAGAGAACTATAATATATAAAGAAGAACCAATCAGAGCTGAAAAATACAATAACTGAAATAAAAAATGCACTACAGGAAACAACAGATTAGCTGATACAGAAGAATGGATAAGTGACTTAGAAATCAGGATAGTGGAAGTCACTCAATCACAACTACACAAAGAAAAAGAATTTAAAAAAATACAAGGATGGTTTAAGGGACCTCATACGCAACATCATGCATGCTAACTTTCACATTATAGGATCCCAGAAGGAGAAGCCAGTGAGAAAGTGGCATAAAGTGTATTTGATAAAATTATGGCCAAAAACTTACCTAACCTGCAGAAGGAAAGAGATATACCGAAAGCACAGAGAGTCTGAAACATGATGAATCCAAAGAGACTCACACCAAGACATTTCATAATTAAAATGGCAAAATTTATAGTTAAAGAAAGAATTTTAAAGGCAGGAAGAAAATAAAACATTTGCATATTCCTAGTCAACACAAGGGAATTCCCATAAGACTATCAGCTGATTTTTCAGCAGAAAGTTTGCAGGACAGAAGTGAGTGGCATGGTATATTTAAAGTGCTTAAAACTAAAAATGTACAGCCTGGATACTCTACCCAGTAAGGTTATCATTCAGAATTGAAGGAGAGATTAAAAACCTCTCAGATGAACAAAAACTAAGAGTTTATCACTACTAAACTGACCCTAAAAGAAGTGTTAAAGGGTCTTCTCTAAGTGGGAGAGAAAAGTCTACAACAAGAAGTAAGAATTTATAAGAATGGAAAAATTCCACTAGTAAAAATATAGATAATCCAAACAGAATGATTACTAATATTGAAGTTAAATCAATAATCAAAAAATTCCCAAAAAACAAAAGTGAAGGACCAGATGGCTTCTCAGGGGAATTACATCTAATATTTTAAAAAGAGTTAATATCTATACTTCTTAAACAATTCCCAAATATTTAAGAGGAGGGAACTACCAAACCCATTGCATGAGGCCAGCATTACCTTGATTACAAAAGCTGAAAAAGACACTAAAAAGTAAATAAATAAATAAACTATAGGTCAATATTCCTGATGAACATATTTGCAAAAATCCTCAACTAAATATTAACAAACCAAATTCAATAATATATAAATTGATAATATACAATGATCAATGGGATTTATTTCAGGGGTGCAAGCATACCTTCAAATCAATGTGATACACCATATCTCAAACAAAGGAAGAAAATGATGCTCAAAGTCACTAATCATCAGGGAAATGCAAATCAAAACCATGATGAGATATCACCTCACACATGTCAGAAGGACTACATCAAAAAGAGAAAAAGATAACAAGTGTTGGTGAAGATGTGGAGAAAAGGAAACACAAGTACACTGTTGGTGGGATTATAAATTGGTGAAGCCACTATAGAAAACAGTATAAAGATTTCAAAAATAAATAAATAAAAATAACATTATGATATGTTCCAAAGAAAATGAAAACATTAATTCAGAAAGATATATGTACCCCATTGTTCGTAGCAGAATTATTTATAATAGCCAAGATACGGAAACAATCTAAGTGTCCATCAAATGTTGAGTGGATAAAGATGTGGTATATACACATATACGTATATAAAACAAAATACTACTCAGTCATTAAAAAAGAATGAAATTTTGCCAATTGCAACAACATGGTTAGACATGGAGGGTATTATGTTTAGTGAAATAAGTAAGACAGTAAGAAACAGATAAAGTTTTCATTAATGTATAGAATGTAAAATATAAAATAAATGAGTGAATATAACAAAGCAGAAACAGACTATCAGATACAGAGAACAAACTAGTGGTTACCAGTGGGGAGAGTGGCAGGTGGAAGGCCAAAATAGGTAAAGGGAATTAAGAGGCACAAACTACCTTGCATAAAATAAATATGATACAAAGATGTAATGTACAGCACAGGGAATATAACCAATATTTTATAATAACTTTATATGAATGTAAAATGAAATATCTATCTATGAAAATATCAAAGCACTATGTTGTACACATGAAAATAATATAATATTTAAGTAAACTATAATTTGTAAAGATGAAATTAACACATTAAAAAGTAAAATAACAAGAAAATTAACTTGCAACTGGAAGACGAATAAGTTCTGGCAATCTATGGCACAGCAGTGTGATTATAGGCAACAATACTGGATTTCATACTTCAGAGTTGCCAAGAGACTAGATCTTAAAATTTCTCATCACAAAAACAAACTAATTATGTGACATGATAGAAATGTTAGCTAATGTTATGGTGGTAATAACATTGCAATGAATAAGTGCATCAACTCAACATGTTGTATACCTTAAGTTTATGCCATGTTATATGTCAGTTATATCTCAATTTAAAAAGAAGAGAAAGAATCAGATGTCACTGTTCAGTTCAGGCAGAGAGTGAAGAGCCACATGTCTCTAAGCCTACCCTGAAGCAGTTGACAGTCACCTTTCATAGAAAGTGGTTTAATTATAGGCTTTTTCTTAGTATTTTAAAATTGATTTGTGAGCTCTGGTGTGGCCATTCTAGAACACAGGGCTTTGCTCTCCTCCATGTCTCTGTCATTCAGCAAATGAGGTTAGTGTCCTTATCAGAAGAATAACAAACCCACAGGTCCTGGAAAACAGCACTGATGCATAAAATTTCCTACAGCAAATGAGAAATCCAATAGAGAGGTAAATGGGCATTAGAACTGAATAGACATTTTGCAAAGGAGAAAACAAATCAGGGCAATAAGCATATAAGAGATTACTAATCTTAGTAATAACCAGAGAACTAAAAATTAAATCAGGTAGTATACAATTTTATATCCATTTTATTGACAAAAACAAAAAAAATTTTCGACAATACCAGAGGCTGGAGAGGGTGTGCATCAACAGGACCTCCTGTAATTGCTGAGGAAACATAACTTGGTAGAGCCACTTTTAGAAATTTTGACTTATCTGGTAAACTTGAAACCTCACTTATCTCATGATTCAACAAACCCACGCCTAGATATATACCCAAGAGAATTAGTCACACCTCTACAATGTAGAGATTATGTACAGGATCATTCATAGTAGAACATTTCATAAGAGCAAGAATCTGGCAACCACCCAAATCTTCACTGATGGGAGAGGACACAAATATACATTAATAAAGTCAGAGAATGGCATTAATATGCCAGTAGTCTGAACAATTGAACCACACCCAGAGAAAAAATGAATGTAACAATATACTATTAACACATTTAATTTCCAAAAGATATTTAGCATAATCTCAGTTTTATAAGGTTAAAAAATCATAAATATATTATTTAGGAATACATGGTGAAGAGAATGAACTATATGGCATAAATCTAGGAAATGATAATCAAAGATTCAGGATGATGTTTAGTCAGAGGAAACAGAGTTGAGATCTTTCACAACTACATACACACATTTGAGTGTTGGGAATTTCTATTGGCATATCTTCAATCTCACTGTCTTTCCTCAGCCGTGTCCAGTCCACTAATGAGCACGTCAGAGGCATCCTTTATTTCTGTTAATTATTTATTTTTTTTTAATTTCAAGCATTTTATTTTGATTCTTTCTTAGGATTTTCATCTCACTGCTTACATTATACATTCATTCTTACATAGTGCCTACTTTTCCCATTAGATCCCTTAAAATATTAGTCACAGTTATTTCATATTCCTGTTCTGATACTCGTGAAATCTCTACCATATCTGAATATTGTCCTGAGGCTTGATTTATAACTTCCAACTCTGTTTTTCTTGCCTTTTAGCCGATCTTGTAAAATTTTGTTGAAAGTCTGACATGATTGAATCATAGAAGCTCTGCTGATGTGGTGGTAATATTTGTGTGTGGGAGGGAAACAAATATTCTATAATCCTTTGATTAAGTATTAGTGTTTAGTGGCCTGTGTTCCTAAGTTATGACCTATGCAATTGTATGTCATCTTTCATTTCCTTCTTTTGTTGAGTTAAAAGTGGTGTTAGTTGGGTAACATTCTTTCTTTCACATATGATAAATCTGTATTAAATCTTTTTTACTTGATGATTATGTCTTTCTTATAAAGAATATTGGGTAGGTTAAAAAATAAACTATTTTTCCCTTATCTATTCCAGAAACATAAGAGTTATTCTTGGCTATTCACTGCCAGAACCTGCTGGGATTACTGGAGGAAAGACACATAAAACTGTAGGGGTTCCCAAAACCCCAGTCTCCAGGAGTTTCTCTTTCACTATTCTACACTCCAGCCTTTGTACTAGCCTCAGCAGCCAGTCAAGTTACTGATTAATTGTACCTACCAGTCTATGGCTCCACATAAGCTAATATGACCTGTGATTTTCTGTATTTGCCCATCTTTCTAGATTTTAGACTAGTGCTTTTTTTCATGTGACCTTAATTCTTTGAATAAGAAATGTCATTGATTTTCAGTTTTTCAGTATTTTTCTTATTAGAAAGAGGGAGTGGTGACCTCTAAGCTCTTTCTATATGAGAACTGAAACTGGAAATATTCAGGCTGTATCTTAATGGCCAGCCGTTTGGTTCAATCTTTGATCAAGGAAATGTCTAAATGTGATACCTTTTACTGGTAAATGCAAATTCTACATTGTCTATATTTCCTGTATATTCCAGCTGCAGGCTAGCCAGTTTTTAAATTTTATTTTTCTGAGCTCATCTGTTTAATGTAGACCTTAAATGCAGCAAAGTCAAGTTTTCCACATTCTGCATGAACATCATCTTCCCTAAGTCCATACATAGTTAGATATAATTTTTGTATTACAGTTTCCTTCAGATGACAGTTTTACCAATGTTTCAACACTACATAACAGTTTTTCCCAGGTATCTCTCACCCAATCCCAAATACAGTGCTGCATGTTTTAAACGTTTGTTATGGCGATGCTCCACTTGTAGTTATTAAATTATGCATTTATCAGCTCCGGGTGCAAAATAAACACCTCAGAAATCTCAGTAGCATAACACACAAAAAGCATTTATATACTCACTAATCTGATTAGAGTACATCACTTGGGGAAGCTCTGTTTCAATTCAGTTTGGGAGATGGGAACTTAACGGATTAGGTCTATTGCAAAGGGAATGATTTGGGCGCCAAACTAGGTGGAGCAAACTTACCAAGGGAAGCATTTTCACACAGTGATATTTTTGCAAAGGTATAGAGAAAACAGTACATGTTTTGTGGTGAGTCTGAAAAGTTATATCACAAGTTGTGTGGATATTGTGACCAAAATATTGTGAAAAATTGTGAGGGGTGAAAAATTGTGACCAAAGTTTTTATCCTAAATAAATTAGTCATTGTATCAATCTGTTAAGTCTACTGTGAGTAATATATGTAAAATGCCTTGGACAATTTCCAGCATTTGCTGAATGAAAATACATGTCAGTTATTATTTAAGAGGTCATTTTAAAAAAAGTAGTATAAGTAGTCATGGAAACTAAAGTGACTGTGTTTCTATTCATTTATTGTTGTGCTAAACTAATGAGTTTTAAACAACTAGCTTTCATTTAGATGGTTTTTTGAACCTCTATATTGGCTTATAATAAATGACTGTATTCAGATGAGGAGCACGCAACTTCTACATACATGTTTCATGAAGATTTTAGTTTAAGGCAACCCAGGGATTGGGAGAAAATATTTTCAAATTATTATCTGATAAAGGGTTAATCTCCAAAATATGTAAGGAACACTTACAACTCAATACTAAACAAACAAAAAAATATAATAACCCGACTGGAAAATGGGTTAAGGACTTGAATAGACATTTTTTTCCAAAGAAGACATAAAAATGACCTATAGGTGTATTTTTTAAAATGTTCAGTATCACTAATCACAGGAAAGTGATAATCAAAACCACAATGAAATATCACTGCACAGTTGTCAGAGTGGCTATCATCAAAAATCAAAAGATGACGGTGAGGATATGGAGAGACTGGAAGCTTTGAACATTTTAGTGGTAATGCAAAATATTGTAGCTGCTATGGAAAATAGTATGGAGTATAACTGAATTATAATAGTATAATTGAAATTGGGATCTCTAAGTGATACTATAATGTCTAACATCCATTGCCAGATGAATAGATTATATACATATATATATAGATAGATATAGATATAGATATAGATATAGATAGATATAGATAGATAGAAAATCTATATGGATATTGGAATATTATTCAGGCTTAAAAAAAAGAAGGCTATGCCATGATATGTAACAACATGGATGAAGCATAATGAGGACATAATGCTAAGTAAAACAAGTCAGTCTCAGAAAGACAAGCTCTTACTGATTCCACTTACATGAGGCATCTAAAATAGTTAAATTCACTGAACCAGAGTAGAATGCTGGTTGCCAGGGGTTTGGGAGAGGGAAAATGTGGAGTTACTAATCAAATGACATAAATTTTCAGTTAAGCTCTATAGATCTGCTATACAACATTGTACCAGTAGTTGACAATAATGTATCATACACGTAAAATTTTGTTAAGAAGGCAGATGAAAAAATTTAAAAATCAATAGTATGGTCCCATTTAAATGACAGTACATTTATTCAAAAAAATGTACTGTGAACTGTTTTAAATGTTATACACTGAAATGTTCATAAACAGCTTATGCACAAAAATTTTGTATGAAGATTTTTCTAGATGGTGAAATGAAGGAGCACTTTAATTAAAAAAAGAGAGAGAGAGAGCAATTCTTTGGCCTACCAAAAGTGGAGAAATTAGAGAGCTAACTTGGCTCTATATTCCCACAATAAAAGTCAGTGTTGTGAATATTCAAAATTTGGTGACGAAAGAGACAGAGAAGGGATTGTGCAGCTGACACTACTTTCCTCTCCCACATCTCTAAATCTGGTAAAGAAGAAAATCATTTTAGAAACAGAATGCCATAGCAGACGTTTTTTAAACAGATGAACCATGGTTGCTAATTTTATTAAGGCATTTATGCAATTTTTAACATTCCTAAATAATTGCTTGCTTTATTTTTTAAATTTTATATACTATCAGTAGAACAGTAGATGTTCTTAAATACTGGATATAATTTTAACTACATACATTTATGTGGTCTATTTTCAACCCTGTTTGACCCACTTACTTTAACCATCTATTGTGTCTAATATTATTCAGTGTCTATTATTGGTCTAAACATCCATCAGTTGTCTACATATGAGTGAACCTATTTTTAAGTATATGTATTAACACATTTATACATATATATTAGTTTATATAACTGACTAATAAAATGGTAATTATAATCTCTCTATATATTTTCACGTATACTATCAATAAGAAAGTGATAGGTATCCTCCTGATAATGGAGGATTATCTCATTTATATAAACATATATGTGTATATTTTTCTCTAGTTTTCTTCCTGTTTTTCCCCATTCTTCTTCCCTTGCATTAAATAGGAAGACACATTGCCTCAGAGGCCTCAGAGGCCTCTGAGGGGAGAAAAGACAGAGTTTTGACAGCTTTTGTGTTACTTTGGCAAAAGGAATCTTTTAGGCATGTGTAAAACATATTGGACAGAAGTGATAGAAAGAGCAGAATTTCCCATCCAGGCAGTAATACTGATTATAAACAAACAAAAATACAAGCATGGGGAGTGACAGGGAGAAACGAGTGAGAAGGAGCAAAGGGAAGATAGGACTGAACTTTTAGTAGAGATAAATGACTGCATAGTGTATATGTGAAGAGAGAACCTTAGTCTGTTTCACCAGATTTCTTCAACCCAGATAGAATTCAGAAGTCACAGAGAATAGCAACTGCTTAAAGGGCCACATTAAAATCTGCAGTAGATGGGCTTCCCTGGTGGCGCAGTGGTTGAGAGTCCGCCTACCGATGCAGGGGACACGAGCTCGTGCCCCGGTCTGGGAGGATCCAAAGTGCCGCGGAGCGGCTGCGCCCGTGAGCCATGGCCGCTTGGAGGGGTGGTGAAGGATCTCTCCCCTCAGAACTTTCTTGTCTCTACAGCACCTCTGATCTCAGCACCCTGTCTTTTGCAGACTTGAATATTTCAGGAGACTCCTAACTACGATCTCTCTTGGTACTCACACTCAGAAGATATTCCTACAAAAAAAAAAAAAAAAAAAAAAAAAAGTCTGCAGTAGAAGTCTCAGTAAACTCATGTATAAATTGATGATCAATGCCTGGAGCCTTAATCAGTTCTCGTATTCCTACAGGTATCTTGGCACATGTGAGTTCCTACAATCAGGTTACAACCTCTGGGATGACTGAAGTGATTCTTCCAGTGAAATATCAGAATAGGTATCTGGATTCCGATATTTAAAAAATTACATTGTTGAATTGGAGGACAATTTTAAAATCACACTCTTGTTTCATTGTAAACACTAAAAATAGGATTCTTAATAATTTATATTCAATTTTCCCTATGATATTTACATTTACCAAACGTATGCAGTTCTTGTTGAACTGTGGCCATATTTATTAATGATTGCGGTGCTGTGCCACATTATAATTAAAGAAATTTATGATTTATTAATCCATTTGTTACATAACAACCAAAGTTCTTGAGTTTCATTCCTTGCTGTCAGATTTGTTAGCCCTTCTTTCTTAACCTCTAGTAACTTTTCTCTTCTCAATTAATGTTCATCATTTAAGTGTTTTGGATTGGGAAATATGATAACTAATCATTTCACAATTATTTCTAAATGTAAATAAGCTCTGAGGTACAGTATGAAAATTTATTAAGCATGTAATATGAGTTAAGTTCAACAAATTTAACTTTGACCTTTAGATAAATTTTCTGTCTTTATAAATGGAAATTAAGTGATTTTTGTTTGAATAGGAGAATACAAGTACTCATTTATTATTGAATAATGAATAGATATATTTCTATATAGAAATCTGGTCTTTTGCATAAGTATGTCACCTAGGAGCTGACATTGTACTGTGAAGAAGAAATTACCTAAATTAGACCAAGTTTGATTAATGTTTTGGATTTTTGCTCACTTGAACCTAATCCATAGTGAGGACAGAGATTTGTTTACATACTCTCTCGGGTCCCCCTACACCTGGCACCAGAATCAAATTAGTCAACTTACCTATTTATCTCCCTTTGTTAATAGCAGGATTTATTTATTTTTCTAGGTTACTCTCAGGCTGTGAATGAGCCATTTTTAGAGTCCCAATTTTTTTTTTTTTTTTTTTTTGCGGTACGCGGCCCTCTCACTGTTGTGGCCTCTCCGTTGCGGAGCACAGGCTCCAGATGCGGTACACAGGCCTCTCACTCTTGTGGCCTCTCCCGTTGCAGAGCACAGGCTCTGGACGCACAGGCTCAGCGGCCATGGCTCATGGGCACAGCCACTCCACGGCATGTGGGATCTTCCCGGACCGGGACATGAACCCGTGTCCCCTGAATCAGCAGGCAGACTCTCAACCACTGCGGCACCAGGAAAGCCCCTAGAGTCCCAATTTTTTGAGTGAGAGAGAGTCCTGTTTCTAATTTCTATCTTTGTACAGGGCCATAGCTTTGTTTCCTATTCCTTAAGAATCATTTCTGTGAGTTTTCTTTTTTAGTCATGGTGATATAGTTTACTGCAATCCATTTGATGTACCGAACTAAAATTCAAAAGCATCCATTTTAAAGCATAAGAGAGCTATCAGCACAGCTAGGACAAAATGTGAAATCTAAGAGAGGAGAGGAATACATGAAGGGATCTTGACCACCTGTGCTTTCCCTTCTAGGCATTTCTTATAACTCAGGATGGAGATGTTGATAAGACAAGAAGTTTGTAGGAGTTGAGAAGTTGTGTGACTCCACTGAGTTCTCATGATTGGGGAATGAAAAATATGTATATGATTGAGTTGTGATTTGCCATGGTAGTCAGGACAGGAAGAACCAAGATATTGGAATGAAAAAAAGCACACTGAGTAGCAGAAGGCTGAGAGTCTAAGAGACTGGGAAGCCATATCTGCATCCCCAGGTTCAACACAACATTACTTAACAATAACAAAGACATGGAAACAATCTAAGTGCCCATGAATGGATGAATGGATAAAGAAAATGGATAGTAGATATATCTATATTTTCTCTATTTAATATTCATCTGTATATGTACAAAAACACAGTGAAATATTTTTCAGCCATAAAAAAAGAAAATCTTGCCATTTGCAAAAACATGGATGGATCTTGAGGGCATTATGCTAAGTGAAATAAGTCAAACAGAGGAAGATAAACACTGTGTGACCTCATTTATACGTGGAATCTAAATAAAAAAACAAAAGCAAAACACATTCGTAGGTACAAAGAATAGATTGGTGGTTGCCCGAGGTGGGGGGTGGTGAATGAGGTTGGTCCAAAGTTATAAATTTCCAGATATAAGACAAGGGGAATGTAATTTACAGCATGGAGCCTATAGTTTATACTATATTGTATATTTCAAAATTGCTAACAGAGTAGATCTTAAAAGTTCTCATCACAAGAAAAGAAAGAAAATTTGTACCTATGTGTGGTGATGGACATTAACTAAACTTCCTGTCATAATCATTTAACAATATATACCAAATCATAATGTTGTACTCATAAAACTAATACAATGTTATATGTCAATTATATCTCATGAAAGAACTTTAAAATTACAAATAAAATTCTAAAAATAAAATCTGAAATAAGTATTAAATGAGTGTTTAAAAAGAGAATTGAACATAGAAGGTTAGAGGACTAAAGAAAGATAAGACAACAGAAATCCAGCATAAAAATGAAAATCAAAAAGTTTGAAAATATATAAAATATTTAAAGTCACTGAGCTAAATTTTTATCTGGAGAAGTCAAAAAATGTGTGACAAATTAAAATAAAGAAAATAAAATGAAAGTGACTATAGGAGTAGAAATAAATAAAAGAGAAAACTACATATAGAAAATAAGCAAAACCAAGATGATTTATTTTTAAATATTAATGAAATTGACAAAGCACAGATTACCAAAATCAGTAGTAAATGAGGTTCATTAATAAATCTTATAAGTATTAAAATGATACTTAGAGAGTCATATAATCTACCTTATGCTACAAATTTGAAGATTCAAATAAAATGGACAAATGCTTGGAACCACAAATTAAAATTGACACAAGAAAAATTAGAAAATATTTTACCTGAAATTGAAGCTCAAATTACACATCTTCTTTTAAAGAAAATTCTAGGCCAAGGTGAATTATATATTGATCAAATAAATTAACATATTTTCACAACAACAAAAGGGCTAAGAAGCTTGAAATAATTCATTTGATGAGGTCTGAATAATAATCATCATAAAATCAAATAAAGATAATACAAGAAAAAATTACAGTTCTGTATTTTCCATGAACATAGCCATGTAAAGAGATTCTAAACCAAATACTAGCAGACCAATTCCAATTACATGTAAGAATAATTGGGAAATGCAATTTTGGTGTAAAAATCAATGTATCACATTAATATAATAAAGTAGAAAGATTATATGGATCTCTAATGTATAACAAATAGCCACATTATCAATTCATGAAAATGTATCATAGCAAAAACTCGGTGTAAGGATCAGTGGCATGTTGTTTGGCAAAGTCGTCTTTTACACATTCTTGTTTTTATTAATATGTCGGGTCCTAGATTTCCATTAATATGTTTTGTATTAAAATCTGTTTTTTCTGATATTAATATAATGTCTTCAGCTTTTTTAGGGCAATATTTACACAGTGAAACCCCTTTCTTTATTTTCAATCTTTCTGAGGAATTTGCTTTACTTAAATCACTTGTAAAGAGCAGAAAGTTGGATTTAAATTTGTAAACTAATCTAATAACCTATGCATTGATTGTTAGTTTCTTGGTTATTTTAAATTATTTTGTTTACATTTCTGTATACCACTTTTTCCTTCTTTCATCCTTTTTTTCTTTCTTGCTTTCTGTTAAACTGAATAATTTTTCTTTAGGAACACCTTTTGGTTGTTACTGCTGGTTGGGAAGCCACATGGTATTATGACTATTCTTTTAGTAATTTTTTTGTTAAATCAGTAATTTATGAAAACAAGTGTGAATTAGCCTCACAAAATACTCTAGTTATTCCTTAATTCCATTCTCTTCCCAATTATAAGAGGAAATGTAGCACACTTTAGTTACATTTGAACCAGGCTCCAATTTTCTCCCTTACTACTTCATACACAGTGGCAATATCTTACTTTGGGTGTGAGGAGATTTTAAACATATGTTATTTATAATAACTCTAACATAAATTAATTGGTATATGGATCAATTAATACTTTCAGGTTCGTTGCATGAATCTCATATCTTCCATTTCATTCATTTTTCTTCTTCCTTTCAGTAGATCCCTTAGAGGAGGTCAGTGTGGGAAAATATAAATGTAAATGAATCTGGAAATGTCTTCATTCCTTAATAATGTTTTGTTCAGGTATAAAATACTAGTTTTCAGTTCTTTCTATTTCTAATTTGAACTTATCTTTCCACTGTGTTCACATCCATACATTTTGATGAGATATTTGTTATACATCTTTATAATATCTCTAACTATGGCATTGAAAAATTTATTTATCCTTGATAATTTTGAGTTCTATTATTATGCTTTTAAATGTGTAATTATCTCATGTGGTACTTTTCCAATCTAAGTTTTCTAGTCTTGAATTAGGAAAATTTCAGGTATTATTATTATCATTTTAAATTTCTTTTCTGCCATCCACTATGTCAAGATTGACAACTCCCAAAATAATATATGCCTCTACAAGAAACTAAGCTTTCTGTTTTTGCTGCTAAATGAATGCTAAAAGTGGAAAGCTGAAGTGGTTTGAATCACTATTCTGTAATAATATGCAGTATCTGACCAACAAAAAATTGGTTCAGACCTTATATATCTGAACAAAATTCCATAGTGAGGAAATCAAAATGATTCTTACCTGCTTCCAGACAGGTAAGATTTCTCCCTTTCAGAGGTTAAAACAGTTTTGTATGTTTCAGTCTAAAGCCATCAGTTCTAGGAGTTAACAGAAAATACTCTCATATTTTAAAAATTAGTTAAATGATTGTCTTAAATTTCTGTGTGTGCTTATATTTATTTTCTATCTTCATAAGGATTTTATTGAAAAGCTAACAGGGTCTCTGTCAGGGATTGGTAGCTGTACATTTAAATCAATTCTATTTTAAGGTGGAAGGATAGAATTAAAAAAGAAAAAAACAGTAACAAGGCAGTTCCATTTGACTAATTAGTTCTATATACTGGGGAGTGGGGTGTGTATAGGTGGCAGTAAGCATTTCAAACATGTGAATAAATAAAGAAAACTCTTACAAACTGTAGATACCTAAAATAAAATATTTTATTCAACACAATTGGCAATAAGATAAAAATAAATACATCCTCAGTATTCAGTACAAAATGTTCTAACATTTGTTACAAGCTATCTAGACTTTGTATGTAATAAATAACAACAAGCATATTAGCTTTTACAAGGAAGATCATGTTATTTCAAAGTTAAATAAAGAATAGTATGATTTTTATGCTTTAGAAATTAAAAAAAAAAACAAGACAAAATAAACATTATTTCAATTAAAGTAGGTGTCACTAATGTGAATAAACTCAATTTCAGTCCATTAGACTAAAAATGTCTAGTGACAAAAAAAAAGGTCATTTTGGTTTATATAAAGGCTGATTTCTTAAAGACAAGGAAAAAAGGAAAAATGGGTAGGAAAATTATCTCTTGAGAGATATATTTGTTTACCCACATGATTGTTTGGCTTTCCTTTGCCAAAGAAAAAATCTGATTATAGTTGGTGATTGATAAAAGTTATCTCCCCTGACACTTCTATACCAAGAATAAGATAAGACTTAAGCAAAACAAAACAAAACAAAACCCAAATCGCTCTACCATCTACATAATTTTAACATGTCATTTTTGCTTTTGGTTGCTTTTAAATACTTCAGTAAGCATCTCATTACTGACAGAAAGCTCTATTTAGCAGAAAATTATTCTTACCCATAGGAATGACATTTTAGTTTCAGTCTGCCAAAGTGAGTTTAATACTATGTCGTTAATCATTGCCTTGGGGGTGACACCTGGGGAAAATGATTTAGTGGAGATTAGAGCACTTAAATATAACACTGACAATATCCAATGTGGTCAGTAAAATATATTTCAGTAAATAATGATACTGATAAATATTTAAATCAGCTAGAGATTAAATTCATTTCTATTTATTAATACTATTAGCTTAATTATGCTTACTAAATACAATAAATGTATTCAATTGATACATTGTTAAATGTACTCTAATATAATAATTATAAATTTTAAAATGTAAAATTATTGATTATTATGTAATACTAAACACATAGAAATTCTTGGGTTATTTTTAATTATTTTTATTCTCAAATTTTCTTATTTCCAATTCCATGTAATTGGAATTGGTCTGCTGGTATTTGGTTTAAAATTTCTTTTAGGTTTGAATTAGGAGCTCTGGTGTGAAGGGCTGGGCACGAGGCCTCTGCATGCAGCCCCATATGAGAAAGTGCATCTAGAGCAGGCACAAAGGGAAAAGAAAAAGGAGGGGGGAAGATGGCAGAAGAGTAAGGTGCAGAGATTACCTTCCTCCCCACAGATACATCAAAAATACATCGACACATGGAACAATTCCTACAGAACACCTACTGAATGCTAGCAGAAGACCTCAGACCTCCCAAAAGCCGTGTGGATGAAAGGCTCTTGGTGCTCCCTCCAGGAGTCAGTGCTGTGCCTCTGAGGTGGGAGAGTCAACTTCAGGACACTGGTCCACAAGAGACCACTCAGATCCACGTAATATCAAATGGAAAAAATCTCCCAGAGATCTCCATTGCAACACCAAGACCCAGCTTCACTCAATGACTTGACCAGCAAGCTACAGTGCTGGACACCCTATGAAAAACAACTAGAAAGACAGGAAAACAACCACACCCATTAGCAGAGAGGCTGCCTAAAATCATAATAAGTCCACAGACACCCCAAAACACACCACCAGTCATGGACCTGCCCACCAGAAAGACAAGATCCAGCCTCATCCATCAGAACACAGGCAGTAGTCCCCTGCACCAGGAAGTCTACACAACACACTGAACCAACTTTAGCCATTGGGGACAGACACCAAAAATAAGGGGAACAATGCACCTGCAACCTGCAGAAAAGAGAGCCCAAATGCAGTAAGATAAGCAAAATGAGAAGACAGAAAAACACACAGCAGATGAAAGAGCAAGATAAAAACCTACCGGACATAACAAAAGAAGAGGAAATAGGCAGTCTACCTGAAAAAGAATTCAGAATAATGATAATAAAGATGATCCAAAGTCTTGGAAATAAAATAGAGAAAATGCAAGACACATTTAACAAAGACTTAGAAAAACTAAAGGTGAAAGAAGCAACGATGAACAACACAATAAATGAAATTAAAAATACTCTAGAAGTGTTCAATGGCAGAATAACTGAGGCAGAAGAATGGATAAGTGACCTGGAAGATAAAATAGTGGAAATAACTACAGCAGAACAGAAAAAAGAAAAAAAAGAATGAAAAGAACTGAGGAGGGTCTCAGAGACTTCTGGGACAACATTAAACACACTAATATTCTAATTATAGGGGTTTCAGAAGAAGAGAAAAAGAAAAGGACTAAGAAAATATTTGAAGAGATTGTAGTTGAAAACTTCCCTAATATGGGAAAGGAAATAGTTAATCAAGTCCAGGAAGCACAGAGAATCCCATGCAGGATAAATCCAAGGAGAAACATGCCAAGACACATATTAATCAAACTGTCAAAAGTTAAATACAAAGAAAACATATTAAAAGCAGCAAGGGAAAAGCAACAAATAATACACAAGGAAATCCCCATAAGATTAACAGATGATCTTTCAGCTGAAACTGCAATCCAGAAGGGACTGGCAGGACATACTTAAAGTGATGAAGGAGAAAATCCTACAACAAAGATTAATCTACCCAGCAAGGATCTCATTCAGATTTGATGGAGAAATTAACACTTTACAGATAAGCAAAAGCTGAAAGAGTTCAGCACCACCAAACCAGGTTTACAACAAATGCTAAAGTATCTTCTCTAGGCAAGAACACAAGAGAAGGAAAAGAACTACAATAACAAACTGAAAACAATTAAGAAAATGGGAAGAGGAACATACATATAGATAATTACCTCAAATGTAAATGGATTAAATGCTCCAACCAAAAGACACAGAATGGCTGAATGGATATAAAAACAAGACCCATACATATGCTGCCTAAAAGAGACCCACTTCAGACCTACACACATACAGACTGAGAGTGAGGGGATGGAAAAAGATATTTCATGCAAATGGAAACCAAAACAAAGCTGGAGTAGCAATTCTCATCTCAGACAAAATGGACTTTAAAATAAAGACTATTAGAAGAGAAAAACAAGGACACTACATAATGATCAAGGGATCAATCCAAGAAGAAGTTATAACAATTGTAAATATTTATGCACCCAACATAGGAGCACCTCAATACATAAGGTAAATACTAACAGCCACAGAAGAGGAAATCGACAATAACACATTCATAGTAAGGTACTTCAACCCCATTTTCATCAATGGAGAGATCATCCAAATTGAAAATAAATAAGGAAACACAAGCTTTAAATGATACATTAAACAAGATGGACTTAATTGATATTTATAGGACATTCCATCCAAAAACAACAGAATACACTTTTTTCTCAAGTGCTCATGGAACACTCTCCAGAATAGATCATATCTTGGGTCACAAATCAAGCCTTGGTAAATTTAAGAAAATTGAAGTTGTATTGAGTATCTTTTCCAACCACAATGTTATGAGACTAGATATCAATTACAGGAAAATATCTGTAAAAAATACAAACACATGGAGGCTATACAATACACTACATAATAACGATGTGATCACTGAGTAAATCAAAGAGCAAATCAAAAATACCTAGGAAAAAATGACAATGGAGACATGACGACCCAAAATTTATGGGATGCAACAAAAGCATTTCTAAGAGAGAAGTTTATAACAATACGATCCTACCTTAAGAAACAGGAAATATCTCGAATAAACAACCTAATCTTTCACCTAAAGCAATTAGAGAAAGAACAACAAAAAAACCCCAAAGTTACCAGAAGGAAAGAAATCATAAAGATCAGATCAGAAATAAATGAAAAAGAAATGAAGGAAACTAGAGCAAAGATCAATAAAACTAAAAGCTGGTTCTTTGAGAAGATAAACAAAATTGATAAACCATTAGCCAGACTCATCAAGAAAAAATGGGAGAAGACTCAATAGAATTAGAAATGAAAAATGAGAAGTAACAACTGACACTGCAGAAATACAAAAGATCATGAGAGATTACTACAAGCAACTCTATGCCAATAAAATGGACAACCTGGAAGAAATGGACAAATTCTTAGAAATGCATGACCTGCCGAGACTGAAAAAGGAAGAAATAGAAAATATGAACAGACCAATCACAAGCACTGAAATTGAAACTGTGATTAAAAATCTTCCAACACACAAAAGCCCAGGACCAGATGGCTTCACAGGCGAATTCTATCAAACATTTAGAGAACAGCTAACACCTATCCTTCTCAAACTCTTCCAAAATATAGCAGAGGTTAGGAACAGTCCCAAACTCATTCTACGAGGCCACCATCACCCTGATACCAAAACCAGACAAGGTTGTCACAAAGAAAGAAAACTACAGGCCAATATCACTGAAGAACATAGATGTCAAAATCCTCAACAAAATACTAGCAAACAGAATCCAACAGCACATTAAGAGGATCATACACCATGATCAAGTGGGGTTAATTCCAGGAATGCAAGAATTCTTCAATATATGGAAATCAATCAATGTGATACACCATATTAACAAATTGAAGGAGAAAAATCATATGGTCATCTCAATAGATGCAGAGAATGTTTCAACAAAATTCAACACCCATTTATGATAAAATCCCTGCAGAAACTAGGCATAGAGGAAACTTTCCTCAACATAATAAAGGCCATATATGACAAACCCACCGCCAACATAGTGCTCAATGGTGAAAAACTGAAAGCACTTCCACTGAGATCAGGAACAAAACAAGGTTGCCCACTCTCACAACTCTTATTCAGCATAGTTTTGGAAGTTTTAGCCACAGCAATCAGAGAAGAAAAGGAAATCAAAGGAATCCAAAAAGGAAAAGCAGAAGTAAAGCTGTCACTGTTTTGCAGATGACATGATACTATACATAGAGAATCCTAAAGATGCTACCAGAAAACTACTAGAGCTAATCAATGAATTTGGTAAAGTAGCAGGATACAAAATTAATGCACCGAAATCTCTGGCATTCCTATACACTAATGATGAAAAATCTGAAAGTGAAATCAAGAAAACACTCCCATTTACCATTGCAACAGAAATAATAAAATATCTAGGAATAAGGCTTCCCTGGTGGTGCAGTGGTTGAGAGTCTGCCTGCCAATGCAAGGGACACGGGTTCGTTCCCCGGTCTGGGAAGATCCCACATGCCATGGAGCAGCTGGGCATGTGAGCCATGGCCACTGGGCCTGTGCATCCAGAGCCTGTGCTCTGCAACAGAAGGGGCCACAACAGTGAGAGGCCCACGTAATGCAAATAAATAAATAAATAAATAAATAAATAAATAAATAAATAAATATCTAGGAATAAACCTACCTAAGGAGATAAAAGACCTGTATGCAGAAAATTATAAGACACTGATGAAAGAAATTAAAGATGATGCAAATAGAAGAAGAGATATACCATGTTCTTGGATTGGAAGAATCAACATTGTGAAAATGACTCTACTACCCAAGGCCATCTACAGATTCAATGCAATTCCTATCAAACTATCACTGGCATTTTTCACAGAACTAGAAAAAAAAAAGTTCACAATTTGTTTGGAAACCCTAAAGACCCCGAATAGCCAAAGCAATCTTGAGACAAAAAACGAGGCTGGAGGAATCAGGCTCCCTGACTTCAGACTATACTACAAAGCTACAGTAATCAAGACAGTATGGTATTAGCACAAAAACAGAAATATAGATCAATGGAACAGGATAGAAAGCCCAGAGATAAACCCACACACATATGGTCCCCTTATCTTTGATAAAGGGGGCAGGAATGTACAATGGAGAAAGGGCAGCCTCTTCAATCAGTGGTGCTGGGAAAACGTGACAGGTACATGTAAAAGTATGAGATTAGATCACTCCCTAACACCATACACAAAAATAAGCTCAAAATGGATTAAAGACTTAAATGTAAGGCCAGAAACTATCAAACTCTTAGAGGAAAACATAGGCAGAACACTCTATGACATAAATCACAGCAGGATCC
This sequence comes from Lipotes vexillifer, assembly GCF_000442215.2. Lineage (NCBI taxonomy): Eukaryota > Metazoa > Chordata > Mammalia > Artiodactyla > Lipotidae > Lipotes > Lipotes vexillifer. The sequence goes on along the minus strand of NW_006776934.1, from coordinate 821,911 downwards.
TTTTTGACCCATCTCCTAGAGAAATGGAAATAAAAAGAAAACTGAAGAAATGTGACCAAATGAAACTTCCAAGCTTTTGCACAGCAAAGGAAACCATAAACAAGACCAAAAGACAACCCTCAGAATGGGAGAAAATATTTGCAAATGAAGCAACTCACAAAGGATTAATCCCCAAAATTTACAAGCAACTCATGCAGCTCAATAACAAGAAAAGCAAACTACCCAATCCAAAAATGGGCCAAAGACTTAAATAGACATTTCTTCAAAGAAGATATACAGAGTGCCAACAAACACATGAAAGAATGCTCAATATCATTAATCATTAGAGAAATGCAAATCAAAACTACAATGTGATATCATCTCACACCAGTTAGAGTGGCCATCATCAAAAAATCTAGAAACAAAAAATGCTGAAGAGGGTGTGGAGAAAAGGGGACACTCTTGCACTGCTGGTGGGAATGTGAATTGGTACAACCACTATGGAGAACAGTATGGAGGTTCCTTAAAAAACTACAAATAGAAGTTCCATATGACCCAGAATTTCCAGTACTGGACATATACCCTGAGAAAACCATAATTCAGAAAGAGTCATGTGCTAAAGTGTTCATTGCAGCTCTATTTACAATAGCCATGAGATGGAAACAACCTAAGTGTCCATCATCAGATGAATGGATAAAGAAGATGTGGCACATATATACAATGGAATATTACTCAGCCGTAGAAAGAAAGGAAATTGAGTTATTTGTAGTTGAGGTAGATGGACATAGAGTCTGTCATGCAGAGTGAAGTAAGTCAGAAAGAGAAAGGCAAATACCATATGCTAACACATATATATGGGATCTAAGAAAAAAAAAATGTCATGAAGAACCTAGGGATAAGATAGGAATAAAGACACAGACCTACTAGAGAATGGACTTGAGGATATGGGGAGGTGGATGGGTGAGCTGTGACAAAGTGAGAGAGTGGCATGGACATATATACACTACCAAACATAAAATAGATAGCTAGTGGGAAGCAGCCACATAGCACAGGGAGATCAACTCGGTGCTTTGTGACCTCCTAGATGGGTGGGATAGGGAGGGTAGAGGGAGGGAGACTCAAGAGGGAAGGGATATGGGAACATATTTATATGTATAATTGATTCACTTTGTTATAAAGCAGAATCTAACACACCATTGTAAAGCAATCATACTCCAATAAAGATGTAAATATATATATATATATATATATATCTTATTACAGAAATTTCTTATTGTCTAATAAAACTCGTTTAATTTTAAATAGTGCCTAATTTTCAAGTTATTATAGTCTTTTTTCATTTAATTATTTATTTTTGTTTAATTATTATTCATTTTATTACCAACAATTTGCAACAATAACTTATTGATTTCCTAATATATACCAAGCTATTTAGCTCAGTAATAAAATGTGTAATAAAACAAACAAACAAAAAATACTTACCAATATAAAGTTTAGAAGTTTCTGGGAAAGACATCCATTAGTCAATCACTCCCAAATGCAAATTTAAATTTACAAGTGTGATTGTGTACTAGGGATGCATAAATCAGTGCTAGAACTAATGAGGGGTATATACTTTTTTCTGAGATTATGTTGGCTTTTATTGGGGATTGGACAAATGCTTTTTTTGAGCTAAATATTTATGTGGATGTTATTTTTTTTTTAATTCTAGTCACTTGAAAACCATAGAAGATAGTCATGCCATGTTGACTTCTTATGGTGTCCATTCAACATGAAATCCAAGTTCTGAGGACTAGTTGTCATGCTAACCCCAATTATCATCAAAATACCACTTACTAAGTAGTGACTGTCCATGTCCCAGTTCTTAAATGTCTCACATACGTTATGCGTCAACCCATAGAACAGGAGCTCAGTGTTTACCAATATTGTAGTACAAGAAAAAAAAGTCCTATAGAAAATAATTTAGTCTTCATGTAATATTTTCAAGCAATCTGGTGTACCTATATGTTCAAATAAGAAAAGATATAAATTCTTAAATTGTATGAAATAATATTCAAATGAATATCCAGAACTTAATAACCCCATCTCAATTAATCAAGAGAATATTAAGTACTGTACATACTGATATTTAACTGAATCCATTTTGCTTGCTATAAAGTTCAGAGATTCATCTATAGCAGGATTATCTCTCAAATATGAAACTTTACATGGATAGACTCTCTGGTCTTAGACAGATGCTGACTGTTGCTACCACAACCAGAAAAGTTGAAAGCAAGGATCAATGTCGTCAAAAGTAGGACAGCTAAAGTTAACACCATGTTTTGAGAACAGGTTTGCTCTTCTTATTGCAAGAAATATAAACTGCCCTATTAATTTTTTCAAACAAAACATACACTTATTTCTTTCAAATAAAAACAGTTTTACACTCCCTAACACCATACACAAAAATAAACTCAAAATGGATTAAAGACCTAAATGTAAGGCCAGAAACTATCAAACTCTTAGAGGAAAACATAGGCAGAACACTCTATGACATAAATCACAGCAGGATCCTTTTTGACCCACCTCCTAGAGAAATGGAAATAAAAAGAAAACTAAAGAAATGTGACCAAATGAAACTTCAAAGCTTTTGCACAGCCAAGGAAACCATAAACAAGATGAAAAGACAACCCACAGAATGGGAGAAAATATTTGCAAATGAAGCAACTCACAAAGGATTAATCTCCAAAATTTATAAGCAGCTCATACAGATCAGTATTCAAAAAACAAACAACCCAATCCAAAAATGGACAGAAGACCTAAATAGACATTCCTCCAAAGAAGATATACAGATTGCCAACAAAATCATAAAAGGATGCTCAACATCATTAATCATTAAAGAAATGCAAATCAAAACTACAATGCAATATCATCTCACACAGGTCAGAATGGCCATCATCAAAATATCTACAAAGACTAAGTGCTTGAGAGAGTGTGAAGAAAAGGGAACCCTCATACACTGTTCGTGGGACTGTGAATTGATACAGCCACTATGGAGAACAGTATGGAGGTTCCTTAAAAGACTGAAAATAAAACTACCATACAACTCAGAAATCCCACTACTGGGCACACACCCTGAGAAAACCATAATTCAAAAAGAGTCATGTACCACAATATCCATTGCAGCTCTATTTACAATAGCCAGGACATGGAGACAGCCTAAGTGTCCATTGACAGATGAATGGATAAGGAAGATGTGGTGTATATATAAAATGGAATATTTCTCAGCCATGAAAAGAAATGAAATTGACTTATTTTTAGTGAGGTGGAAGGACCTAGACTCTGTCATACAGAGTGATGTAAGTCAGAAAGAGAAAAAAAAATACCATATGCTAACACATATATATGGAATCTAAGAAAAAAAAATGGTCTGAAAAACCTAGGGGCCAGATAGGAATAAAGATGCAGACCTACTAGAAAATGGAATTGAGGACATGGGAAGGGGGAAGGGTAAGCTGGGACAAAGTGAGAGTGGTAGTGTATATATGGACATATATATATATATACTACCAAATGTAAAATAGTTAGCTAGTGGGAAGCAGTCGCATAGCACAGGTAGATCAGCTCGGTTCTTTGTGAGCAGCTAGAAGAGTGGGATAGGGAGGGTAGGAGGGAGGGAGACGCAAGAAAGAAGAGATATGGGGATATATGTATATGTATAACTGATTCACTTCGTTATAAAGCAGAAACGGACACACCATTGTAAAGCAATTATACTCCAATAAAAACGTTAAAAAATAAATAAATAAATAAAAATAATTTTATAGTTCAGTAGTCATTTACTTAGATATAATTTTAATATATTTTATAATTGTGATTTTCCACCTGAAATTAATTTGTTTGCATGTGACTGACTGCACATTACTAAACTAAAACTCCAAACTGTGTGATCAATAATCCGGTGGGTATACTGAATAAAAGCCAATACTTTGGTCATGTTCAAATAATGAAAAATTAATTAGGTGTTAAACATATACTTAATTAGCTTTATGTCCATTGGATGTTGTGACATTAATATGGCATTTATTTCAAATTTAAAACTTATACCCTGTTACTTCATTCAGTATTGTTAGAAGAACTGGTTAATCATAGATATACAAGATACAAAATAGCTTAGCAATTCCCCTTGAGGCTCTGCCAATAGTCATTTGCATTTAGAAATAGCACCCTGATATTTGGAGTTACATTTTTTCCATAAAGTGTTATTGGAAAAATATAGTATAAACAATGACATTTCAATATGCATAGATTTTAGTTTTATATTGGGCATGTTACCTATGCTTATGAATTAATTACAATCATTATGAATTTTTCAAAAGTGTCTTTATGTTTTAAAGTTGAAAAATTAATTACAAAAGTCCATATATTTCTTCTGAGTGACTCCAGAAATCTATTACCTCTCAATACACTGATAACCAGCTTTCTTGAGTTATAACTGACATACAATCATATATGCATGTATAAAGTATAAATTTGTAGTGAAATATCACTATAACCACAAAAATAAACATGTTTATCACCTATAAAAGTTTCCCAGTGCCATTTTGTTATATTTTCTCCATGTTCTTTTACAAATATCACTCCCTTCTTCCTCAGGCAGACACTGGTCTAGTTTGTCTCAGATTAGTGTGAATATTCTAAGATTGTGCTATGACTAAAATCATACAGTATGCACTTATTTTGGTCTGGATTTTTTAACTTACAATTACTTTGAGAGTCATCCATGTTGATGATTCATCTTTCATTTTATGGCTATATTTCAAAATTTATTTATTTATCTGTTGATGGACATTTGGGTGATGTCCATATTCTGGCTATTGCAACTTGATATGAATACTCATATGCTGTTTTTTGTACAGACTTATGCCTTCATTTCTCTTGGGTAAATACACAGAAGTATAGTGATTGAGTGATATGGTAGATATATATAACTGAAAAGAGAGCCAAGAAATAAACCCAGGCATTATGGTCACATTTTTTTGACAAAGGAATTAAGAAAATACAGTGGGGAAAAAGGTTAGTCTCTTTAACGAATGATGTGGAGAAGATTGGATGACCACATACCAAAGAACGAAACTAGACTCCTATCATATATCATAGACAAAAATCCTGTAAAATTGTTTAAAGACTTGAACATAAAAGCTGAAAACATAAAACTCCTAGAAGAAAACAGAGGGGGTAAGATCCTTGACATTGGTCTCAGCAATAATTTTTTGGATTCTACACCATAGCAAAGGCAACAAAAGCCAAAATAAACAAGTGACTACATCAAACTACAAAGCTCCTGCATAGCAAAGGAAATCATCAACAAAATGAAAAGGCAACCTATGGACTGGGAGAAAATATTTACAATCCATATATCTGATAAGTGGTTTATATCAAAATATACAAGGAACTTGTACAGCTCAAAAAAAAAATCCAATTAGAAATGAGTTAAGGACCTGAATAGACATTTATCCAAAGACATCTAAGTGGCCAAATGGGAAATGAAAATGTGTTGAACATCATTAATCATCAGAAAAATGTATATCAAAACCACAATGAGATATCTTCTGACACCTATTAGGGTAGTTTTTATCAAAAAATAAGAGATAAGTGCTGACAGGATGTGGAGAAAAGAGAACACTTGCATATTATTGGTGGAAATTTAAACTGATACAATCATTATGGAAAACAGTATGTAGGTCCCTCAAGAAATTAAAAATATAACTATCATGTGATTCAGCAATTCCACTTCTGGATATATATCCAAGGAAAAAAATCATTACATTGAATATATATCTGTGCTCCCATGTTTTTTGCAGCATTATTTGTACTAGTCAAGGTATGGAAACAACCAGTGCTTATCCACAGATAAATAGATAAAGAAGATGTGGTATATAAACACAATGAAATATTATTCAGCCCTAAGAAAAAGCGAAATCCTATCATTTACAACAGCATGGATGAAACTGAAGGGCATCATGCCAAGTGAAATAAGCCAGAGAAAGAAAAATACTACATGGTATAATTTATATGTAAAATCTAAAAATAAAAAAGTGGAAATTATAGAAACCCATAGAAAGTGAAAGCGAATAGAAAAATTATTACCAGAGACTGGAAGATGGCACAAATAGAGAGAAGCTGGTAAAAGGGTACAAAACTTTCAGTTATAAGCTAAATAAGGTCTGAGGATCTAATAATGTGTAACATAGTTACTATAGTAGATAACACTGAACTGTATGACTGAAATTTGCTAAAAGAGTAAAGTTTAAATGTTCTCACTAAAAAAAGTATCAATATATATGTGAAATAATGGGTATGTTAATTAACTTAATGGAATAAATTTTTCTACAGTGTATACATACAAGTTTCCTTGTGTCTCTTTTTATTCATTTTTTTAATGGTAAGAACATTTAACACGAGATCTACCTTCTTAACAAATTTAAAAATAAACAATAGAGCATCGTTAACTATAGGGACTCTGATGTACAGCAGACTTATAGAACTTATCTCTTTTGCATAAATTGGCACATTGTACACTTTAGTATCTCACAATTTTATTTATCAATTATACCTCAATAGAGCTGAAAAAAAAAAGAAAAAAATAAAACCACCACACTGTATGCCAGGGTGATTGTGCTATGATACATTCCAACCAACAATGTATAAGAGGACATAAAAGTTTATATATTTGTATCTTTATTGTCCAAAATTTATTTTACTCTGTTTTTTTTTTTTTTTTTTTTTTTGCAGTACGAGGGCCTCTCACCTAATCCTAACCCATATGCTAACACTAACCCGTGCCCTAACATGTACTTCCCAAAATGCACAGGCTCAGCAGCCATAGCTCACAGGCCCAGCCGCTCTGCAGCATGTGGGATCTTCCCGGACCAGGGCACGAACCTGTGTCCCCTGCATTGGCAGGTGGACTCTCAACCACTGCACCACCAGGGAAGCCCTTTACTCTGATTTTTAATGAAAAGATCACAGTCAGCCAATTTGTTGAAGTTTTCACAAGCACTGACAATGAAACATCATCTATTGGGTTTTTCAAGAAAGAGTCCTAGGGGCAGAATTATCTGAGGTATTTTTGAAATACTTTGCTATAGCCTGGGTATAAGAAGAAAAGCTTGGTTAGACACAAAACCTTAGATCACGTTTTATTTCTTGTGTTTCTTTAAAATGTTGTATTAATATTATCTTACTGTATTGTTTTTGAAAAGTATGTTGCTAACTTGACTTTTCTTTCTATTGCAAATTATTTAGTCTTTTCAATGAAAGGATCTGTGGATTATTCCCCTTTACTTTTAAGGATAACAATTTATTAATATACCTCATATCTGGTCCTTTTTAATAAGTGCATTGGATCTTCTTTTAGCTCTAGATACATTTTTTCAGTTCCAGTTAAAGTCAGTTATTTACCTCCTGGACTCCAATATTACTGTGTTGAATTTATTTTCTCAACTTTGACATTATCCCTTTTCTCTCCGATATTTCTTTATTGTATTTTTATTTTCTTAGCTATTTCATGCTTTTCCTCAATATTTTTAATTACACTTATCATTTGAGTCTGTCTCTGTTTCTATGGGTTTGACTATTTTAGATACCTGACATATGTGGAATCATTCAGTATTTGTCCTTTTATGACTGGGTTATTTCACTTACCTTAATGTCCTCTAGATTCATCCACATTGTCATAAATGGCAGGATTTCCTTCTTTTTTAAGTCTAAATAATATTTCATTGTATATATTCTGTATTTTATTTATTAATTCATCTGTCAATGGGCATTTGGGTTGTTTCCATATCTTGGCTATAGGGAATAATGCTTTAATGGACATAAGAGTAAAGATATTTCTTTGAGATCCTGATTTCAATTATTTTGGACAAATATCCAGAAGTGGGATTGCTAGATCATATGACAGTATTATTTTTTATATATTTTAGGAACTTCCATACTGTTTTCCATGAAGTCTGCACCATTTTACATCCCCATCAACCTTAATATTTTGAAAAATATTAATCAGGTATTTTGAAAAATATCTTTCAGTGTGGCTATACCCGATATGTACTCATGGTTAGACTGGTGTTATAGATTTTTAGAACAATACCAGAGAACTGAAGTGCCCTTTTCATCACATTATATCAAGAGGTACGTAATATTAACATGACCTATTGCTGGTGGTGTCAGCTTTGATAATTTGGTCAAGGCAGCACTTGTCAGTTTCTCCAATGTAAATTTTGCCATTTTTTTAAATCAAATTTCATCCATTTTGTCAATTTGCATTTCTAAATTTAAAATATTTTATTTTAATAATGTTAAATGCTTTTAAATGATAATCATATTAGGACATTGTATATGATTTGTATCTACTATGTTTGGTTATAGAAATAATTTTGTCATCTGAAATATTTTAATTTTCTGTTTTATCCATAGACAATCATTGTATAGTTATTATTTGTTTCTATTTTGAAATATTATATCTTCCTGGACTTTCAATAACAGTTGTATTCGGGCAGGTGTAGGGTTTGAGGTTGCTTAATTACTATTTCTTAGTTGAAATTCTTTCTGTTAATCAATAATCAATATTAGTCTTGTTTGGCTGTGGTGTGTATTATAGGCCTTTTAATTTTCTTGTCTTTTTTTTCTTTTTCTTTCTCTTTCCTACACAGACTCCAATGATCTTTCCCCTCTTGCAAATTGTTCCATTTTCCCAAAGAACGACATTCTTTCAACACTATCATCTAGAATTTTAGCCTTCTCTTTACTATAGGAATATTTAGTCCCAGCCCATTCCCTGGTTACTGGAATTGGCTCTGCTGAATTTGGATTTACTTTCCTACTAACAGTTAATTTGAAACTTGTAATATTCTCTGTTGTATTGTTATGACTGAAGTGTGGGTGATACTCTACATGTTGTTCTGTGTGGTTTTATTGCAAAATGTATGACAAGATTCAGGTTTGGGGAAGCTGTTATTGTGTGAACTCTATCATCATTCTTTTCTCTAACAATAGAAGTTCTTCTGAATATGAAAGAATTATTATATTAAAAATAATAATGATATGTTCTGGATGTTCCAGTCACTGATTATAAAGACAATTCTTTAAACATAGATTTCAAGGAACTGTTTTGGAGGGAAAAAAGATGACATTTCCAGTCAGATGAGTTATTCTTGACTGTTTTTCACATTTCACACATAAAACCTTAATAAAGTGTGCTGATTCATTTCGATCACTTGGTTAACCATTATTCATTTTGAAGTCTCCTGGCAGAATTGAAGAAAAATATTAAAGTAATAAAACTACAAATAAAAACGGTATGGTAGCTTCACAGTTTTATTTTTTTTAGCTCATTGTATCATCAAATACCCTTTAAATGGAGTGATCTTGTAGGATTTTTACCTTTATCTCTTCCTAGTCACATCATTGCTCAATCTTGCTTATTCTGAGGGACACAAATCCATCAGAAATATTATTTGGAAGAAAATTATCTTCTGCTTTATGTAGCAAATATTTATCTTTAGTTTTCATACCTATAATTGCAGTTTAGTCAATAGCTACCAAAAGATCTTGCAGAATAATTTTATGGCTTTGGGACTCCTGAGAAGAGGGTATCAAAACTTGATTTCTATGACGTAGAATGAACTATTTCAATACCATTTGTTGTTTATGTTAATTATGGTAGGTCATAATACTATTTGTGTTAATCATCAAAAGCACTCTGTATTATTAATTATGCTAAATTCCCATTGTAAATGTCTACACCATGTTTATTAAGTCCTTTATAATTTATTCATAAATATTAATTCATAACCTACTATACTTGGTTTAAAAAATAGAAATGAAAAATGTATAGTCCCAGGATAAAGGGAAGCAATGAATCCAGCATTGCAACGCAAGAAGGGCTTAGAGTACCATTCTGGTTGAATAGGAAAGAAAGGAGACTTGTCTAGAAGCATAATTTATTTGACTTTCACCTACTTTTTTTTTTTTTTTCGCAGGCTCAGTGGCCATGGCTCACGGGCCCAGCCACTCCGCGGCATGTGGGATCTTCCCGAAACGGGGCACGAACCCGCGTCTCCTGCATCGGCAGGCGGACTCTCAAGCACTGCGCCACCAGGGAAGCCCTCACCTACTTTTATTTAGACTCTATATTTAGTTTTTGCAGTGGATTGGGGCACACTGATAGAGTTGAAGATCAGACTACCTGCCTTCCCAATTTACTACCAACATACCAATCCCTGCCTCAAGGATGTTGTAATGTAAGGAATGAATAGAAAGGAAGAAGGAAGTTGCAATTCAATGATCTAAGAAGACAGTGTAGCAGTCATCTTGTAGAAAAGTTATCAAATTTGGAATATGACCAGTGGAAAACAGTTTTCCAAGCATCTATGTAGAAGAGAATAATAGCACTCCTGGAAGAAGGAACAAAAGTATTCCAGAAATGATACATCTCTGCAAAAGAAACACTAACTATGCCTTGTATATAGTATGTGAAAGATAAAAATAAATAGATTGAAAACAAAGAAGGTAAAGAAGTGACAAGTACCATAAGTCTTATAGGTCATACTATAATCATGAGCATTATCATGAGGCCAAGCAGGGTTTTAAGCCAAAGAAAATAAATCACATTCATGTTTGAGAAGAACCACTTTGCCTAAATTATGTAAAATGAATGAGAATGCAGATGGGGAGGCAGAGAGTAGAATCTGTATAACAATTCAGAGAGATAAAATAATGTTATAAATTATATAAGATAATAGCAGTATATAACATTAAAATAAGGTATTAGGAAAAGAAGAAACACTGCAGTTAACTTTTAAGAATTATTTTAAATAATGTAATCAAATGTTTTTTTTAATTGAAATAGCATTTCCTTACAACATTATATTAGTTTCAGATGTACAAAATAGTGATTTCATTTGTTTATAGATTATACTCCATATAAAGTTATATATTTACTGTGCTGTACATTACATCCTGTATAATATTTATTTTACACCTAGTAGTTTGTATCTCTTACTCCTATACACCTATCTTGTCCCTCTCCCCACACCCTCCCCACTGGTAATCACCAGTTTGTTCTCTATAAGTCTCTTTCCATTTTATTATTCATTCATTTGTTTTATTTTTTTAGATTCCACATATAAAAGAAAACAGAGTATTTGTTTTTCTCTTTCGGACTTATTTAACTAAACATAATACTCTCACATCCATCCATATGGTTGCAAATGGCAAAATTTCATTCTTTTTTATATCCATATCTGTCTATATATCTATGTATCTATCTATCCATCTATCAATGTATCTACCACATCTTCTTTATCCATCCATCTGTTAATGGACACTTAAGTTGATTCCATATTTTGTTGGTGTATATAAAGCTGCTGTGACCAATGGGGTGCATATATTTTCCCAAATTAGTGTTTTAATTTTCTCCAGATATATACACAGCAGTGGAATTGCTGGATCATATTGTAGTTCCATCTTTAAGTTTTAGAGGAAACTCTTTACAGTTTTCCATAATGGCTGTACCAATTTACAATCCCACCAACAATGTACTATGGTTCCCTTTTATCCAACTCCTCACCAATACATTTTTTTTTGGCTTTTGGATGATAGTCTTTCTGACAGGTGTGAGGTGATATTTCACTGTGGTTTTGATTTTCATTTCCCTGATGATTAGTGATGTTGAATATATTTTCATGTGCCTGTTGGCTACCTGTATATCTTATATGGAAAAATGGTTATTCAGGGCCTTTGCTTATTTTTCAGTTGGGTTATTTGTTATTTTTATATTGAGTTGTACAAGTTCATTATATATTGCATACTAACCCCTTATCAGACATATTGTTTGCAAATAGTGACAGTTTTATTTCTTCCCTTCCAATTTGGATGCCTTTTATTTATTTTTTCTTATCTAACTGCTGTGGCTAGGACTACTAATACCATGTTAAATATAAATGGTGAGAGTGGGCATCCTTATCTTATTCCTGATTTTGGAAGAAAAGCTTTTAGCTTTTCATTGTTGAGTATGATGTTAGCTACATGTTTATCATGAATAACCTTTATTATGTTGAGATATATTTCCACTATATAAACTTTGGTGAGAGGTTTTATAATGAAGAGGTGTTGAATTTTGTGTTATATCTGCATCTATTGAGATGACCATGGGATTTTTCTCTGTCCTTTGTTTAATACGGTGTATCACATTGATCAATTTGCATATATCAAACCATCCTTGCATCCCTGGGACAAATACAACTTGATCATGGTATATGATCCTTTTTAGGTGTAGTGTCTTTGATTTTCTTATCAGTGTAATGCTGGCCTCATAGAATGAGTTTGGGAGTGCTTTTATCTCTTTTATTTTTTGGAATAGTTTGAAAAAGATAGGTATTAATTCCTCTTTATATACTTTGTAGAATTCCCCTGTGAGGCTGTCCCATCCTGGACTTGTTTGTTGGCAGATTTTTGACTACTCATTCAATTTCAATATTTGTATTAGGTCTGTTCATGTTTTATATTTCTTCCTGATTCAGTCTGGGAAAGTGGTGTGTTTCTAGGAATTTATCTATCTTTTTTTAGGTTTCTAAATTGTTGGTGTATAACTGCTCTTAGTATAACTGCTCTTTTATAATTGATTAGCTTTCTGTGATATCAGTTGTGACTTCTCTTCCATTTCTAATTTTGTTTATTTGTGTCCTTTCTCATTTTTATTAATGAGCCTGGCTCAAGGCTTATCAATTTATTATTTTTTTCAAAAATACAGCTCTTGGTTTGGGCTTCCCTGGTGGCACAGTGGTTGAGAGTCTGCCTGCTGATGCATGGGATGTGGGTTCGTGTCCCGGTCCGGGAAGATCCCACATGCCACAGAGCAGCTAGGCCCGTGAGCCATGGCCCGTGAGCCTGCATGTCCAGAGCCTGTGCTCTGCCACAGGAGAGGCTGCAACAGTGAGAGGACCATGCACCACAAAGATAAATAAATAAATTAATACACATCTTTTGGTTTCTATGATCTTTCCTGTTTCTTTTTTTTTTTTTGTCTCTATTTTATCTATTTCCATGCTAATCTTTATTATTTTCTTTCTTACACTAATTTTGGGATTTGCTTGCTCTTCTCTTTCTAATTCCTTTAGATGATAGGTTAGGTTGTTTATTTGTGATTTTTCTTATTTCTTTAGGAAAGTCTGTATTGCTATAAACTTCCCTCTTAGAACTGTTTTTGCTGCTTCTCATAGATTTTGGAAAGTTGTGTTTTATTTTCACTTGCCTCAAAGTATTTTCTGATCTCTTCTTTGGTTTATTCATTGCCCCATTGTTTTTTTAGTAACATGTTCTTCAGTATTCACGTTTGTGGGGATTTTTTTCCCCCACTTTTCTCCTTGTAACTGATTTCTAATTTCAAATCTTTGTGGTTGTAAAAGATGTTTGATAACATTTCTATCTTCTTAAACTTGTTGAGACTTCTTTTGTGGCCTAGCATGTGATCTGTCCTGGAGAAAGTTCCATAAACACTTGAAAAGAATATGTATTCTGCTGTTTTTTGGAAGGAATATATTTTTGATTGGAGCATTTTGTCCATTGATATTTAAAGTGATTACCTATAGCTATACCTACTTGATTTAAACAGATAGTCATTAAAGTTCAAACACATTCTAAAGAATGTATATTTTTTAAACTCCCTTCCCACCCATTTTGTGTTTTGTGTGTTTTATTTTTTTTTAATTAATTTATTTATTTTTGCTGTGTTGAGTCTTCGGTTCTGTGCAAGGGCTTTCTCTAGTTGTGGCAAGCGGGGGACACTCTTCATTGCAGTGTGCAGGCCTTTCACTATTGCAGCCTCTCTTGTTGTGGAGCACAGGCTCCAGACACGGAGGCTCAGTAGTTGTGGTTCATGGGCCTAGTTGCTCCACGGCATGTGGGATCCTCCCAGACCAGGGCTTGAACCTGTGTCCCCTGCATTAGCAGGCAGATTCTCAACTGCTGTGCCACCAGAGAAACCCCCATTTGGTGTTTTTGCTGTCATATTTTACATCTTTGTGCCTGTCCCTTAGTGATTTATTTTACAGTTGATTTTACAATTTTTGACTTTTGTACTAAGTTTATACTTTTTTTAACATTTGTACTAACTTACTTAAGTGGTTCATCCATTGTCTTTACTATTATTTGCCTTTACCCATGGGATTTTCCCTTTCTATATTTTCATATTTCTTGTTATGGCCATTTTTTTTTTTCACTCAAAGAAAACCCTTCAATATTTATTGTAATATTAGTTTAGTAGTAATTAACTCTTAGTTTTTTTATGTGTTTTTTTGTTTGTTTTTTTGTGTTTTGCTCTGCAAAACTCTTTATTTCTTCTTTAATTCTGATTGATAACCTTGCTAGGTAGAGTACTGTTCATTGTAAGATTTTCCTTTTAAAGCTTTAAATATATCATGCCACTCACTTCTCTCCTTCAAATTTTCTGCTTAAAAATCAGCTGACTGCCTTTTTGTTGGGGGGTGATGTTCCTTTCACATTACTGTTTGTTTTTCACTTACTGACTTTAAAATTCTCTTCTTTTTCTTTCACTTTTGCCATTTTACTTATGTCTTGGTGAAGATCTCTCTGGTTCATCTTGTTTGAGACTCTCTGTGGTTCTTGTACCTTGATATCTGTTTCCTTCTTCAGGTTCAGGAAGATTTTAGCCATAATTTCATCAAATAGATTTTCTGCCCCTTTTTTTCTTTCTTCTCCTTCTGGCACCACTATAATGAGAATGCTAGTACCCTTGATGTTGTCCATGAAGTCCTTTAAACTATCTTCACTTTAAACAACTCTTTTCTGCTTTTGTTTTTCTGATCGGGTGATTTCCACTATTCAATCTTCGAGATAACTATGCTTTCTTCTGTATCACTTAATGTTATTAATTCCTTCTAGTGTATTTTTCATTTCAGTTTTTATATTCTTCATCTTTGGCTGGTTCTTTTTTATATTTTCTAGTTTTTTGCTGAGTTCTGTCTCTGTCTATTATTTCTCAAGTTCAGTTAGCATTCTTATTACTATTGCTTTGAACTCTTCATCAGGTAAATTATTTATCTCTATTGGTAAGGTTTTTTCTAGAGGCTTTATCTTGTTCATTCATTTGAAACATATTCCTCTATTTTCTCATTTTGTTTAATTTTCTGTTTTTCTCTATGAGATTAAGTGAAGCTGTTAACTTTCCAGGTCTTGAAGACATGCCCTTGGGTGGGACCATCCCTACACAATCTGCCTGTGCCTTGTATCTTTGGTGGGAAAAGTTGGATTTGATGTGATCACAAGTTGAGTCCCCCTTTGGTGTGCACTGGTGGCTGCTGCCTTGGGGTAGAGCTGGATACAGAGGTGCTGGAACCTGTGCCAGTTGTAAAGAAGGGTTTCTCTTAGGCTTATTGTCAGTCACTGCCCTATATGGATTGGGACTGGGTCCCAAGCCACTGGAGCAGGAGCTCTGAGGGAATTGACTTCTCCCTGGTACAACAGCAGTCTCTACCTTTGTTGGGGGTGTGGACAGGGCCCCAGGTCTTAGGGCTACAATTCTGAGCTGGTTCCACTCTTTCTGTGGCATGTCTGCCTTAGTTAGAGACTGGATAATGGCCACAGGGGTTGGATCTGCAACACTGAACTGTTTCTTCTCCTTCCTAAGTGTGTACATGTGCACACCTCCTAGAAATGTCAATCTCTTTCCTGGCCAGAGGCAGGGCCAGGGCCCAAGCTGGCTTAGTTCCCTCCATGTGTGTGCACAATTTTTTGGCAATTGTGGCTTCCATTTTAGTAAGAAGTAGTCCTGGAGCAGGAAGTGCTGAAGCAGAAACCCAGTGCAGACTGAGGGGTATGCAGGAGTGGTCCTTGCAGGCCAGCCAGAGCACTGGTTTTCAATCTGCTTCCTCCTTGCTGGGACTGCACATAAGCAAATCTGTGCATTCATTCTTCAAGAGTGGAGTTTCAGATTCCTCCAGCCCTCTGGTAAAACCTACTGGTTTTCAAACCAATTAAGGGTATTCATATTTTGGTATTGAACCTCGGAGCTGAGGTGCTTAATATGTGGCTCAAATCCTTCACCCCCCCAAGGAGAATCCATGAGCCTTTGTTATCACATTCCTCTTCTATATTCCCTGCTAGTGTTTTGGGTCCTGACTACATTATTTCTCCTTCTACCAGACCCCCTATGGATCTTTCTTTACAGCCTTGATTGTAGAAGAACTGTTCTGCTAGTCTACAGGATGTTCTCAGCAAAAGCTGTTCTATATGAGGTTGTAATTTTGATGTGTTTGTGAGGGGGAATGAGCCCAGTGTCCTCCTACTCTGCCATCTTGATCCATCTTCCTGTCTCAATTTATTTTTTAAGACAGTAACTTTAGCAAAAGTGAGAGACTTGGCTTAAAGCAGAGGGTATGTGTAG
>NW_006776934.1:761564-805478 GCF_000442215.2 Lipotes vexillifer | reverse complement strand
GGGAAAGGCATTACAACAATGAGTTGTATTGATGCATATCATTCAGATTGAATTGTGCCAAAACTAAAACATATATATTGGAGGATTTTATACTAATTATATTTTGTACATTGCATAAAATAATTTTATGATAATCACAACTTTACTTATAGAAAAATTTGCCATATTTTTATTGTTTTTAACCTAATAAAGTAATTGGCTAAATCAAAAGTAATACAGTTAGGATGCTCGCATGAGTAACTACCAATGAACAAGGTTATAAAGGAGTCACTTGATATAAATCCTGCTATCTGTGTACCACAAAGGAATGAAAAAATGAATGAAATAAGCAGTATATTTATAAAGAATATGCATTTATACATATGAGCAATCTCTTGAGCAGCATGAAATGTATATTTCTATTAATTTAAAGAGTCATTATATTTTTAGTAACATTTCCTCTGTTTCCAATTCTATTTTAAACATCTCAAAAATTATTTTGTCATGCAATTTATAACCAACTGTTCCTAATTCACTGGCCTCATAAAAACTGTTCTCTTTCTTACCTCTCACCTTCTACCTGTATTTCCTTGATATTTTACATTTCACTAGTCTCCATAAAGTAGGGCTTTTGTTTCCTCCAGAGCTTGGAATGTAATATAAAGTAAATGGAGGATTGGTATAAAAGAACACCTGTGCAGTAATGAGATAAAAGTCTGAATGAATAAAAGTACAGAACATCTAGTCCATCTTGCTTCCTTAAATTTGCAGAGAAAAATAATATATTAACTGGTTTGGTAAATAGCAATCCCATAGAGAATATCATTTTATTTTCCTTACTCTGAGATATTTTTCTAAAAGGGAATTTGACAGTAGAGTACAATAAGATTTTATAGGAAGGAAAACCTTTCAACTTGCAACCTGTGTTCTTTATTTGTAATAAGAATATGGGAGGGGGGGCGGTGGAAAGATGGCAGAGGAGTAAGACGCGGAGATCACCTTCCTCCCCAGAAATACACCAGAAATACATCTACATGTGGAACAACTGCTACAGAACACCTACTGAATGCTGGCAGAAGACCTCAGACCTCCCAAAAGGCAAGAAACTCCCCACGTATCTGGGTAGGGCAAAAGAAAAAATTAATTAAAAACAGAGACAAAAGAATAGGGACGGCACCTGCACCAGTGGGAGGGAGCTGTGAAGGAGGAAAGGTCTCCACACACTAGGAAGCCCCTTCGCGGGCAGAGATTGCGTGAGGCGGAGCGGGGAGCTTTGGAGCCGCGGAGGAGGGCGCAGCAACAGGGGTGCGGAGGGCAAAGCGGGGAGATTCCCGCATAGAGGATCAGGGCCGACCGGCGCTCACCAGCCCGAGAGGCTTGTCTGCTCACCCGCCGAGGCGGGAGGGGCTGCGAGCTGAGGCTCGGTTTCGGTTTCGGTCGGAGCTCAGGGAGAGGACTGGGGTTGGCGACTTGAACATAGCCCGAAGGGGTTAGTGCGCCACGGCTAGCCGGGAGGGAGTCCGGGGAAAAGTCTGCACCTGCTGAGGAGGCAAGAGACTTTTTCTTGCCTCTGTGTTTCCTGGTGCGTGAGGAGAGGGGTTTTAAGAGCGCTGCCTAAAGGAACTCCAGAAACGGGCGCGAGCCGCGGCTAAAAGCACGGACCCCAGAGACGGGCAGGAGACGCTAAGGCTGCTGCTGCCACCACCAAGGGGCCTGTGTGCGAGCACAGGTCACTATCCACACCCCTCTTCCGGGGAGCCTGTGCAGCCCACCACTGCCAGGTTCCCGGGATCCAGGGACAATTTCTCAGGGAGAACACACAGCGGGCCTCAGGCTGGTGCAACGTCACGCTGGCCTCTGCCACCGCAGGCCTGCCCCGCACTCCGTGCCCCTCCCTCCCCCCGGCCAGAGTGTGCCAGAGCCCCCGAGTCAGTGGCTCCTTTAACCCCGTCCTGCCTGAGCAAAAAACAGACGCCCTCCAGCGACCTACACGCAGAGGCAGGGCCAAATCGAAAGCTGAGCCCCTGTGAGCTGTGAGAATGAAGAATAAAAAGGGAAATCTCTCCCAGCAGCCTCAGAAACAGCGGATTAAAGCTCCACAATCAACTTGATGTACCCTGCCACTGTGGAATACATGAATAGACAGCGAATCATCCCAAATTGAGGAGGCGGACTTCTAGAGCAAGATCTATGATTTTTTTCCCCTTTTCCTCTTTTTGTGAATGTGTATGTGTATGCTTCTGTGTGAGATCTTGTCTGTATAGGTTTGCTTCCACCATTTGTCCTAGCGTTCTATCCGTCCATTGTTTTTTTTTTAATTTTTTTCTTAATAATTAATTTTAATTTAAAGAACTCTATTATACTTTACCTTCTTTCTATCTTTCCTTCCTTCCTTCCCTTTTTTAGACAACGAATCATCCCAAATTGAGGAGGTGGACTTGGAGAGCAAGTTTTATGATTTTTTCCACTTTACCTCTTTTTGTGAGGGTATATGTGTATGCTTCTATGTAAGATTTTGTCTCTATAACTTTGCTTCCACCATTTGTCCTAAGGTTCTATCCGTCCCTTTTTTTTTCTCTAAATAATTATTTTTTTAATTCAATAACTTTATTATACTTTATTTTATTTTACTGTATCTTCTTTCTTTCTGTATTTTTTCCTTCCTTCCCTCATTCCTTCCTTCCTTCCCTCCTCCCTCCCTCCCTCCTTTCTTTCCTTCTTGCCTTCTTCCTTTCTTTTCTTCTTTCTTTCTTTCTTCCTTCCCTCCTTCCTTCCTTCCCTCCTTTCTTTCTTTCTTTCTTTCTTTCTTTCCTATTTCCTCCTACTTCTACTAATTCTCTCTACTTTCTCTCCCTTTTATTCTGAGCCGAGTGGATGAAAGGCTCTTGCTGCTCCAGCCAGGAGTCAGGACTCTGCCTCTGAGGTGGGAGAGCCAACTTCAGAACACTCGTCAAGAAGAGACCTCCCAGCCCCACATAATATCAAACGGCGAAAATCTCCCAGAGATCTCCATCTCAACACCAGCACCCAGCTTCACTCAACGACCAGCAAGCTACAGTGCTGGACAACCTATGCCAACCATATAGCAAAACAGGAACACAACCCCACCCACTAGCAGAGAGGCTGCCTAAAATCATAATAAGTCCACAGACACCCCAAAACACACCACCAGACGTGGACCTGCCCACTAGAGAGACAAGATCTAGCCTCATACACCACAACACAGCCACTAGTCCCCTCCACCAGGAAGCCTACACAACCCACTGAACCAACCTTAGCCACTGGAGACAGACATCAAAAACAACGGGAGCTACGAACTTGCAGCCTGCAAAAAGGTGAACCCAATCACAGTAAGATAAGCAAAATGAGAAGACAGAAAAACACACAGCAGATGAAGGAGCAGGATAAAAACCCACCAGACCTAACAAATGAAGAGGAAATAGGCAGTCTACCTGAAAAAGAGTTCAGAATAATGATAGTAAAGATGATCCAAAATCTTGGAAATAGAATGGACAAAATGCAAGAAGCAGTTAACAAGGACCTAGAAGAAATAAAGATGAAACAGACAATGATGAACAACACAATAAATGAAATGAAAAATACTCTAGATGGGATCAATAGCAGAATAAATGAGGCAGAAGAACGGATAAGTGACCTGGAAGATAAAATAGTGGAAATAACTACTGCAGAGCAGAATAAAGAAAAAAGAATGAAAAGAACTGAGGACAGTCTCAGAGACCTCTGGGACAACATTAAACGCACCAACATTCGAATTATAGGGGTTCCAGAAGAAGAAGAGAAAAAGAAAGGGACTGAGAAAATATTTGAAGAGATTATAGTTGAAAACTTCCCTAATATGGGAAAGGAAATCGTTAATCAAGTCCAGGAAGCACAGAGAGTCCCATACAGGATAAATTCAAGGAGAAATACGCCAAGACACATATTAATCAAACTGTCAAAAACTAAATACAAAGAAAGCATATTAAAAGCAGCAAGGGAAAAACAACAAATAACACACAAGGGAATCCCCATAAGGTTAACAGCTGATCTCTCAGCAGAAACTCTACAAGCCAGAAGGGAGTGGCAGGACATACTGAAAGTGATGAAGGAGAAAAACCTGCAACCAAGATTACTCTACCCAGCAAGGATCTCATTCAGATTTGATGGAGAAATTAAAACCTTTACAGACAAGCAAAAGCTGAGAGAGTTCAGCACCACCAAACCAGCTTTACAACAAATGCTAAAGGAACTTCTCTAGACAAAAACACAAGAGAAGGAAAAGTCCTATAATAACGAACCCAAAACAATTTAGAAAATGGGAATAGGAACATACATATCGATAATTACCTTAAATGTAAATGGACTAAATGCTCCCACCAAAAGACACAGATTGGCTGAATGGATACAAAAACAAGACCCATATATATGCTGTCTACAAGAGACCCACTTCAGACCTAGAGACACATACAGACTGAAAGTAAGGGGATGGAAAAAGATATTCCATGCAAATGGAAACCAAAAGAAAGCTGGAGTAGCAATTCTCATATCAGACAAAATAGACTTTAAAATAAGGACTATCAGAAGAGACAAAGAAGGACACTACAAAATGATTAAGGGATCGATCCAAGAAGATGATATAACAATTGTAAATATTTATGCACCCAACATAGAAGCACCTCAATACATAAGACAAAAACTAGCAGCCATAAAAGGGGAAATCGACAGTAACACATTCATAGTAGGGGACTTCAACACCCCACTTTCACCAATGGACAGATCATCCAAAATGAAAATAAATAAGGAAACACAAGCTTTAAATGATACATTAAACAAGATGGACTTAATTGATATTTATAGGACACTCCATCCAAAAACAACAGAATACACATTTTTCTCAAGTGCTCATGGAACATTCTCCAGGATAGATCATATCTTGGGTCACAAATCAAGCCTTGGTAAATTTAAGAAAATTGAAATTGTATCAAGTATCTTTTCCGACCACAACGCTGTGAGACTAGATATCAATTATAGGAAAAGATCTGTAAAAAATACAAACACATGGAGGCTAAACAATACACTACTTAATAACGAAGTGATCACTGAAGAAATCAAAGAGGAAATTAAAAAATTCCTAGAAACAAATGACAATGGAGATACAACAAACCAAAACCTATGGGATGCGGCAAAAGCAGTTCTAAGAGGGAAGTTTATAGCAATACAAGCCCACCTTAAGAAGCAGGAAACATCTCGAATAAACAACCTAACCTTGCACCTCAAGCAATTAGAGAAAGAAGAACAAAATAACCCCAGAGTTAACAGAAGGAAAGAAATCATAAAAATCAGATCAGAAATAAATGAAAAATAAATGAAGGAAACTAGAGCAAAGATCAATAAAACTAAAAGCTGGTTCTTTGAGAAGATAAACAAAATTGATAAACCATTAGCCAGACTCATCAAGAAAAAAAGGGAGAAGACTCAAATCAATAGAATCAGAAATGAAAAAGGAGAAGTAACAACTGACACTGCAGAAATACAAAAAATCATGAGGGATTACTACAAGCAACTCTATGCCAATAAAATGGACAATCTGGAAGAAATGGACAAATTCTTAGAAATGCACAAACTGCCAAGACTGAATCAGGAAGAAATAGAAAATATGAACAGACCAATCACAAACACTGAAATTGAAACTGTGATTAAAAATCTTCCAACAAACAAAAGCCCAGGACCAGATGGCTTCACAGGCGAATTCTATCAAACATTTAGAGAAGAGCTAACACCTATTCTTCTCAAACTCTTCCAAAATATAGCAGAGGGAGGAACACTCCCAAACTCATTCTACGAGGCCACCATCACCTTGATACCAAAACCAGACAAGGATGTCACAAAGAAAGAAAACTACAGGCCAATATCACTGATGAACATAGATGCAAAAATCCTCAACAAAATACTAGCAAACAGAATCCAACAGCACATTAAAAGGATCATACACCATGATCAAGTGGGGTTTATTCCAGGAATGCAAGGATTCTTCAATATACGCAAATCTATCAATGTGATTAACCATATTAACAAATTGAAGGAGAAAAACCATATGATCATCTCAATAGATGCAGAGAAAGCTTTTGACAAAATTCAACACCCATTTATGATAAAAACCCTGCAGAAAGTAGGTGTAGAGGGAACTTTCCTCAATATAATAAAGGCCGTATATGACAAGCCCACAGCCAACATCATCCTCAATGGCGAAAAACTGAAAGCATTTCCACTAAGGTCAGGAACAAGACAAGGTTGCCCACTCTCACCACTCTTATTCAACATAGTTTTGGAAGTTTTAGCCACAGCAATCAGAGAAGAAAAGGAAATAAAAGGAATCCAAATCGGAAAAGAAGAAGTAAAGCTGTCACTGTTTGCAGATGACATGATACTATACATAGAGAATCCTAAAGATGCTACCAGAAAACTACTAGAGCTAATCAATGAATTTGGTAAAGTAGCAGGATACAAAATTAATGCACAGAAATCTCTGGCATTCCTATATACTAATGATGAAAAATCTGAAAGTGAAATCAAGAAAACACTCCCATTTACCATTGCAACAAAAAGAATAAAATATCTAGGAATAAACCTACCTAAGGAGACAAAAGACCTGTATGCAGAAAATTATAAGACACTGATGAAAGAAATTAAAGATGATACAAACAGATGGAGAGATATACCATGTTCTTGGATTGGAAGAATCAACATTGTGAAAATGACTCTACTTCCCAAAGCAATCTATAGATTCAATGCAATCCCTATCAAACTACCACTGGCATTTTTCACAGAACTAGAACAAAAAATTTCACAATTTGTATGGAAACACAAAAGACCCCGAATAGCCAAAGCAATCTTGAGAACAAAAAATGGAGCTGGAGGAATCAGGCTGCCTGACTTCAGACTATACTACAAAGCTACAGTAATCAAGACAGTATGGTACTGGCACAAAAACAGAAAGATAGATCAATGGAATAGGATAGAAAGCCCAGAGATAAACCCATGCACATATGGTCACCTTATCTTTGATAAAGGTGGCAGGAATATACAGTGGAGAAAGGACAGCCTCTTCAATAAGTGGTGCTGGGAAAATTGGATAGGTACATGTAAAAGTATGAGATTAGATCACTCCCTAACACCATACACAAAAATAAGCTCAAAATGGATTAAAGACCTAAATGTAAGGCCAGAAACTATCAAACTCTTAGAGGAAAACATAGGCAGAACACTCTATGACATAAATCACAGCAAGATCCTTCTTGACCCATCTCCTAGAGTAATGGAGATAAAAACAAAAATAAACAAATGGGACCTAATGAAACTTCAAAGCTTTTGCACAGCAAAGGAAACCATAAACAAGACCAAAAGACAGCCCTCAGAATGGGAGAAAATATTTGCAAATGAATCAACTGACAAAGGATTAATCTCTAAAATTTACAGGCAGCTCATGCAGCTCAATAACAAAAAAATAAACAACCCAATCCAAAAATGGGCAGAAGACCTAAATAGACATTTCTCCAAAGAAGATATACAGACTGCCAACAAACACATGAAAGAATGCTCAACATCATTAATCATTAGAGAAATGCAAATCAAAACTACAATGAGATATCATCTCACACCAGTCAGAATGGCCATCATCAAAAAATCTAGAAACAATAAATGCTGGAGAGGGTGTGGAGAAAAGGGAACACTCTTGCACTGCTGGTGGGAATGTGAATTGGTTCAGCCACTATGGAGAACAGTATGGAGGTTCCTTAAAAAACTACAAATAGAACTACCATATGACCCAGCAATCCCACTACTAGGTATATACCCTGAGGAAACCAGAATTCAGAAAGAGTCATGTACCAAAATGTTCATTGCAGCTCTATTTACAATAGCCCGGAGATGGAAACAACCTAAGTGCCCGCCGTCGGATGAATGGATAAAGAAGATGTGGCACATATATACAATGGAATATTACTCAGCCATAAAAAGAAACGAAATTGAGCTATTTGTAATGAGGTGGATAGATCTAGAGTCTGTCATACGGAGTGAAGTAAGTCAGAAAGAGAAGGACAAATACCGTATGCTAACACATATATATGGAATTTAAGAAAAAAAAATGTTATGAAGAACCTAGGGGTAAAACAGGAATAAAGACAGAGACCTACTGGAGAACAGACTTGAGGATATGGGGAGGGGGAAGGGTGAGGTGTGTTAGGGCGAGAGAGAGACATGGACATATATATACTAACAAACGTAAGGTAGATAGCCAGTGGGAAGCAGCCGCATGGCACAGGGAAACCGGCTCGGTTCTTTGTGGCTGTCTGGAGGGGTGGGATAGGGAGGGTGGGAGGGAGCGAGACAAAGAGGGAAGAGATATGGGAACATATGTATATGTATAACTGATTCACTCTGTTATAAAGCAGAAACTAACACGCCATTGTAAAGCAATTATACCCCAATAAAGATGTTAAAAAAAAAAAAAAAGAATATGGGAAATAAAGGCTAATAGTGAGATTAAATTATATTACCTGAATTTTCCAATTTGAACATTTGGAATAGGAACTAACATTTGTTTCTATAATTGCCTCTCAGTTACATTCTCTTCATGAGGAAATTTTGTGAAATCAGTAAATAATTTTGTATAGTAATTATACTGGAGCACATTTCTAGAAACTGCTACCTATAAGGTTTTAGATCCAGAACACTTTTGTTAAGGGATTTATATGTATAATTGACTTCAAACCCTTTAGAATGAAGCAGAGCATAGATACTTCTACTTTATAATGCTAGGTTTGAGTGCCCATTTAAAATTAATTATTTTTCCATAAGTAAGCGACATGTGATTTGATGAACTATCTAATCCATGTGAAAGACCCACATGGAGGGCAACTGTGTACAGAGCTCTGCTTCTCTTAACCCAGGTGTTAGGTAAGTATTCCCCTTTCATGTATTCCACTTGTTAAAGAAACAAAAGGTGGATTAGACTTAATAATTTAAATATAGTTCTTTATGGAGGAAAAGAAAGGATCATATTATCTATCAGGCTTATTTTCAGTCTAGTGATAGACATCTTTTCAAACACACAAAAAAAGTGTCTATGTGGTATCTCATAGGGCCTGCCCACATACCAATCTATCAATTGCTGTGTATCCAATAGGAAAGAGACTACCATTGCTCTTATGTGTGAATTAATTTTTAAACTTTGCCTATTTAGATTTTATCTAGTGTAATTATCTGATGTAATTCACCTGAGAATATGCTCCCCAAATACGTAACACACGAACTGACTGTTGCCTCTTCTGTGCTCAAAGTATTAATTAATCTATGGCCCATTAATCTCAGCTAAGACATAAGAACTTTCCTCAGCATCACAGTCTATGCAGTCGCAAATTAACAGTAAGCTTTAGCACTCAATATGAACTATATTTTTCTGTTGTAATGTTAAAGAGACTGAGAAAAGTTTCAAGATATGCTAAATCAAGCCATTCTGGACTTGCTAAAACATCTTTACTCCTGGCTGAAAAAATAATTATTAATATCACCTGTTCTACCATAAGACATTATAAGAATAACAGCCAACTAATTTTATGTTATTCAATTCTAGATTACACATGAATGTTTCCTTATGTTTAAAAACTTAAAAAGCATATAATAAAAAATAAATATCAGATATCTGTAATTTCACTGAAACCTTAGTTTATTAAACCAGTTCGTGTTTATAAATTAATATAAGTTTTATAGCACTTTACCTTTATCCCTATAAGACATATGTAAGCTGGACAGAGTAAGTTTTTCTTGGCTTGATATGTAAATAAGCTAAACTAAAGCTGTTTAATTTTGTGTGTGCTTATTGAAATTATGTAAAAAAGCTAATCAGAACTGGGGGCATAAAAACATTCAAAGGAGTTGTAAATGTAAAGTTAATTTGATTTGACAAGAAAAATAATATATTATGTGATGTAAGGCATCATATATAATACAAGAATAAAACGTTACAAAATATACTACATTAAGGAATTGGAAACTGAAAGAAAATGTCCATGGAACTGAAATACCAGGCAACAATATAAAAGAAACTATAACTGCAAAAAAGACACAAATTAAATATATAATTAATTATGCTTATCTATACTGGTTGCTCATTTAAATAAAGGCAAATTCCATTTGATTTTCACATTAAAAAAGACCAATGACCTTAAAACTGACCCCTCCATGAAAATGTAGCAAACTTGTTAGCCAATTTAATGATCTGTATATGAAGTCAAAATGTTATAATCTCTTATTAGATGTCACTTATTGATTTCTTGCACTCATAATGACAATAAATGAGCTGAAAGAGGTTAAAAGGCAAAAGTTATGATTTAAGGAAAATGAACACTTCAGACGCATCATCACTATGAGACCCTGATTAATAAAAATTGAGCTAGTCAATTAATGTTGACATTTATTTTCTGTCATAAAATAAAAAGGATGAATAGGTTGATCCTATTCATTGCATTCTCCTAATCAGGCCCATGGACTCTCATATTTTCCTATTTCTAATATCTTTGCTCCATATATTCCACTTCCAATTTAACGAGTTCCATTAGTAACCTCTATAAAAAGGCAGCAACCAAAACTCAGTCAGGCAATATTTTCATGTGTCTTTCTTTGAAATTTTAGACATATATTCAAAATCATTCTTTTAAAAAAATTGCTATAAGTTCATATGTTTTCCAAGTGAAGGATGGAGTTCTCTAAAATCATTATAACAATTGTCTCCAATAACACAATTAAGTTTTTAGTATTATCCTCTTGATAAAAAGTTGTCTCATTTAGTTTGTTTTGCAGTAAAACAGAGTTTAAATATAGGGTTAGGAAATACTTCTAGAAATTTAGAAAGCAGAATATTCTTTATAGATAATGCATAAGCATTTGACCAAACCTCACTCAGTAAAGCAACAAGGATTAGCAGAACTGCCCATATATGCGAAATCTGAGAACACATATGGTAATATTTATATTAGTGAGTAAATTTGCACCATTTTTAAGAGCATAAACTTTGATACAAGACACATTTTATGTTTTAAATTTTAAACTACAGTAACTGATTAGTTGTGTGACCTTTGGCTAGTTACATAACCTTTCTAAACTCACTTTATAAAGTGAGGAAACTGATAGTGACTATATAATTCATTAATGAATGAAATACACATATCAAGGTGCTTCACAGATGAAAGGTATTCAATGATTGCCAATTGTCATATTTACTACTTTTTACAATACTCTGGTTTAAAATTCAGGCTTTTGAAAAATATAAGAAACTTTTAAAGGAAGAAAGTTCATAGCTTTTGCATTTCAGTAGGTAGATAAAATTTACCATCTTCACAACTAACAAAATTATTTATTTACTGAGTGAATCTATAATTTGATTAAATAACTTTAAGTGGTATGTGATTTAATTAGAGATTAATTTCCAGGCATATAGATAGTCAATTTTTTTAGCACAATTTTAAAAAGCCAGACAGCCTCCACTATTTTTTTTTCCAAATTATTCAGAAATTAATTGGGCATAAACAATTCTGGGTTAGTGGAGTAAATATCCTTTAAAATTGCTACTGCATAAAAATAAAAACATAGGCAATAATTTTTAACCTCAACATTTTAAGAAACCTGGGAACTAACAAGATTTGTCACAGTCCAAGAATTATTAGTTAAGAAAAATGGTTTAATTGCTGTAAGAACAGTGAGCTTCGTGGAATTATTAATTTGTCAGATTAACACTTCCTTCTATCCAGATTCATGGTAGCTTTGAAAATCAATAATTTTTCAACATCCGTGACTGTGGAAAAGAGCAACCTGACAGCCACAGGAAGGGATAAATGGGTTTTAAGTTCATGCAAATTTTCATCCCCAGATTGTCACTATTTGACTGGTCTGGCAGCTCTGTGAAAAGCTCTGCTTTCAGAATTTGTCTTTATTTGATTTTATTTAGAATTACATCTGTGTAAAAGGCCCTATTTCCCTGGCACTTGTCAAAAAACAATCAGAGAAAACTGTTCAAAATCACATCTGACTGAAACAGTGAGACCAGTTGGGGCTAAGAAGAGGCTGATCAACAAAGATAAAAAAAGGAGAATAAGATGGGCATAGAAAGCTTGGAAAATATTTATAATATTTATTGAATCTAGAAGACCATACAGATTTTCAAGGTTGTGCACATGCTTAGGACAGACTTGAGAAAATCCTATTTATTCACCTTTGGCTGACTTTAAGAATATGCACAAGAAGAAAGTGAGGTCTCAGTCACAGTTGTAAAGTACCTGCTGGAGCAAAGAACATATGTCACTACACATACACAGAGTCCCTCTACACTCACCCCCTCAAAAGATGGGAGATATATTAAGTCAATGAATTGAAGGAAATTTTTGTCCAATTATTACTGACTCTGCTAACTGAGAAGAGACTGCAGTGATCACACTGAGAAATAACACAGACTTTATGGAATTATTCTAGTAAAATTCCTTAAACAAATAAATAGTAATAGTGACAAAAAACAAATATAAACTGTGAGCAAGGGGAAATCTGATTTCCAGAGTCACCATATTATATTATTTAGAATGTCCTATTAACAAAAATCAAGAGTAACTTAAAGGAATAGGAAAATATGATCAATACACAGGGAAAAAAGCAGTCAATAGAGACTGTTCTTGAGACAGCCTAGATGTTAAACTGATTGAGAGACAGATCTAAATCAGCTTTTATATACTTGGTTAGAGAACTAAAGGAAATAATGGCCACAGTATGAAAGTAGAGAACAATGTCTCACCGAATAGACAATATCAATAAAGAGATATAAATAATAAAAACCATTTCACAAAAGCTAATAGAATGGAAGGGAGATAAGAAAAATTCAACAATATTAGCTAAGGACTTCAATAACCTATTGATTTCATTGATTGTCTCTATTGTTTTCTCTTTTCACTTTCATCGAAATCTGCTCTTATATTTATCATTTTCTTGTTTTGGACTTAACTCTTTTTCTAGTTTATTAAGCTAAAAGCTTATATCACTGACCTGAGAACTTATTTCAGTTTTAATACATGCATATAAGAATTGAATATCAGCATGCTATAAATTTTAATGTACAGAATATGAACTGGAAAAGAATATATATTTTGCTATTATTGGGTGGTGTGTTATATAAATTTCATATGTTTCACATTGGTGCATAGTGTCATTCAGACCTTCTAATTTGAATATTTCTATTTCTCTTTTAGTTCTAACAATTGTTTCTTTATAAAGTTCTGTGGTCAGGTGCAAATGGCTTAGAATTATTATGTCTCATTACTGAGTTTGCCCTCTTATCAATCTGTAATGTCCCTCTTTATCCTTGAAAACATTCCTTGTTTTGAAGAAAATTTGTCTAATATTAGTATGGCCAATTCAGTTTACTTTTGACCAGTGTTTGCATGGTGTATCTTCTTCCAAGCTTGTAATTTTAACGTAGGTCTTTATATATATATATATATATATATATAGTAGTTTATTCTAGATAGCCTATAGTTGGTCTTTTTTATGTAATTTGGTAATTTTTATTTTATTTTGGTATATTTACATAAGTTGCATTTAAATATTATAGTTAATCAAATATAATTAATAAATCCTGCAGTTTATTGATATAATCTGGGGCTACCATTTTATTATTTTAAATTTGTTTGTTCCTTTTGGTTTTTAATATGGTTCCTCCTTCCTACCTACTTTTGGATTACTTGGATATGTTTATTATTATAATTTTTCTATTTGCATAAATTAGTAATGTGTGTTTTTAGTGGTTGTTGTAAGCCTCACAATATAAATACCTAATCATTCACAGATTTCTTAGTTAATATTTTACCAAAATAATTAAAATATCAAGCCTTAAAACCATATAGGCACTCGTCATCCCATCTTTACGTTATAGTTGTCATAATTATTGAATTTATACATACTGGAAATTTACCTGTGTTTGATTTTTTTTGTTTAAATAGTTGTACACATTTTAGCCATAAGAAAATCAGTGTTTTATATTTACACAGATATTACTATATCATATAATGCTTTATGTTTAAAGTTCCAAGTTTATCTCTGGTTTTATTTGCCTTTTGTCTGAAAAGTAGGGTCTGTGTGTGTGTATGTGTGTCTGTGGAGAGAGAAAGAACATTCCTCTGGGGAAAAATTTCCTTAGCTTTCCTTTATTTGATAATATATATCAATTTCATTTCTACATGATATTATCATTTTATACAGAATTGTGCATTGACAATTTTATCTTTCAACACTTTAAATTTGTTGTTCCATTGTCACTGGAATTGTTACTCATTGAAATTTTGTTCCTTTCTATGTAAAACGTCATTATACTCTGGCTGCTTTCAAGACTTTTTCCTTATCTTTGGCTTACAGAAATTTTATTTTGTGATACCTGCAAATGTACTTATTTGAGTTGACCTTATTTAGGGTTTGCTGTGTTACCTGAAACTTTATCTCTATATTTTTCACAAAAAAATTACAAATGTTGGTGATTACTTATTCCACTATTGCCTTCAGAACCTGTCTTTTCATATTCTCCTTCTGGTGCTCATGCAATATAAATATTAGATCTTTTAATATGGTCCCATAACTTCTTATCAATATTTTCCATTGTTTTTCTCTGTTCTTCTTAATAAATAATTACTATTATCTATCTTCCTTTATTTAATGGAATCTTTTCCTGTCATTTCCATTTTTTTTTCCAATTTATCTCCATTCTACTATTTAGTCCACTGAGTAAATGTGTTATTTTAGATATTATATAATTCAATTCCAAATTTTTATTTGGTTCTTTTTTCACATAATTTCTACTTCTCTTCTGAGAATGTTTATTATTTTTATTCATTTTGAGAGCCTTTACTTTTATCTCAGTGAGTACTCTTATAAGAGCTGCTTTAATATGTTTGTCTTATAATCCCCAATTTTGGGTCATTAAACTGTTGGCATGCTCATTGCCTTTTCTCTTGTTTCTTTAAATGATATTATGAATTTTATCATGAACATTTTTAATATTATGTTTTGAGATACTGGGCTCTGTTACAATCTGAAAAACACTGACTATTGTTTCTTTGCTTGTTTGTTTTAGTATGCAATTAATCCATTTCGGCTGAACATATAATTTCGGTCTCATCTGGTAGATGTGATTTCAATGACTCTTCTATGATGCTATGAGTTTGTCCTTGATATATGCCATTCAGAGATTAATGTGTGACTTGCTTAAGTAGTTTATATTGTAGTTTGAACTCTGTTTTGCTATGTTGTTTTGGATCTGTCTCAGCTTCTGTTTTCTCTTCTCTGTGAATAACTGCATAATATTCTGCTCACTGGGGACCTCTTTTCCAGTTTACTAGCTTAAATCCTGGAGTTTCTCTCATGGCTATAACTGACTACAGTGCATAACTAGGGCCTGCCTTTATGACAGGATTAGGAAAGAATAATTAAGAGAAAAAAACTAATAAAAATTGAAGAAGACAGTTTTAAAAGAATAAAAACGCTGGGAGAAAATATTTGCAAGGTGTATATCTGATAAGAGACTGGTATCCAAAATATTCAAAGATTCTTAAAGGTCAACAATAAGAGAAAAAACAATACAGTTTAAAAGTGGGAAGAAAATATGAATAGACTTTTCACCAAATAATATATACAGATGGAAACTAAGCATATGCAAATATGCTCAACATTATATGTCACCAGGGAGTTGCAATATAAAACAATAATGAGATATCACTATTCACTTATTAGAATGGCTAAAATCAAAAACACTGACAATACCAAAAGCTGACAAGGATGTGAAACATAAAGACATACTAGTCATTGCTGGAAGGAATGAAAAATGTTATAGTCACTTTGAAATACAGTTTTCCAGTATCTTGCAAAACAAAACAAACCCTTATAATAGTTTCTCACAATCAGTCTTCTTGGTATTTACACAAACAAGTTGAAAACTTATATCCACACAAAATCCCATACATATGTTTATAGAATCATTATTTGTAATTGCCTAAACTTGGAAGCAACTGAAATGTCCCTTGGCAGGCGAATGTATAGACTGAGGAATATTTATACTGTGGAATATTATTCAGCCATAAAAAAGACATGGATTGCAAAGTCACAAAAAATGTAGAAGAACATTAAATTCATACTGTTAGGTGAAAGAAGCCAATTTGAAAAGGGTACATACTGAATTAATCCAACTATATAATATTCTGGAAAAGAGAAAACTTATGGAGACTTGAAAAAAACTGGTGGTTGCCAGGGACTGGGGTTGGAGAGAGAAAAAGCAATGAATATGTAGAACACAGGGGATTTTTAAGGGAGTGAAATTATTCTGTATGATAACTGAAATATGTCATTAAACATGTGTCAAAACCTATATAATATACAAAACAGAGAATAAACCTAAATATGATTTATGGAGTTCCATCAATAATAATGTATCTATATTGACTCATCAATTATAAAAAAGGTAGTACACAAATGCAAGATGTTAATAATAGAAGAGACCATGGGAGGAGGAGGGCCGTGAGTGAGAGGGAGTATAAATTGAATTTTCTGCACTTTTGACTCAATTTTTGTACACTTAACCTGCTATAAAAATAAAGTTGGAGTTGAGGAAGATGGTGGAAGAGTAAGACGTGGAGATCACCTTCCTCCCCAAAGATACATCAGAAATACTTCTACACGTGGAACTGCTCCTATAGAACACCCACTAAACACTGGCAGAAGACCTCAGACCTCCAAAAAGGCAAGAAACTCTCCACATACCAGGGTAGAATAGGGAAGGGACCAGCACCAGAGGGAGGTAGCTGTTAAGGAGGAAAGGTTTCCACACACTAGGGAGCCACTTCATGGGCGGAGACTGCAGGTGGCGGAGGGGGAAGCTTTGGAGCCACGGAGGAGAGCACAGCAACAGGGGTGTGGAGGGCGAAGCGGAGAGATGCATGCACAGAGGATCGGTGCTGACTGACAATAACCAGCCCGAGAGGCTTGTCTGCTGCCCTGTTGGGGCAGGCGGAGGCTGGGAGCTGAGGCTCGGGCTTCGGTCAGATCCCACGGAGAGGACTGGAGTTGGTGGCGTGAACACAGCCTGAAGGGGTTAGTGCACCACGGCTAGAAGGGAGGGAATCCTGGAAAAAGACTGGAGCTGCCACAGAGGTCAGAGACTTTTTCTTCCCTCTTTGTTTCCTGGTGCACGAGGGGAGGGGATTAAGAGCTCTGCTTAAAGCAGCTCCAGAGATGGGTGCGAGCTGCGGCTAACAGCACAGACGTCAGAGACAGGTATGAGGAGCTAAGGCTGCTGCTGCTACCACCAAGAAGCCTGTGTGCAAGCACAGGTCACTTTCCACACCTCCCTTCTGGGGAGCCTGTGCAGCCCACCATTGCCAGGGTCCCGTGATCCAGGGACAACTTCCCCGGGAGAACGCACAGCACGCCTCAGGCTTGTGCCATGTCACATCAGCTTCTGCTGCCGCAGGTTTGCCCAGCATCTGTATGCATCCATCCCCCTGGCCTGAGTGAGCCAGAGCCCCGGAAACAGCGGCTCCTTTAATCCCGTCCTGTCTGAGTGAAAAACAGACGCCCTCAGGTGACCTACATGCAGAGGCGGATCCAACTACAAAGCTGAACCCCCAGAGCTGTGCGAACAAAGAAAAGAAAGGGAAATCTCCCCAAGCAGCCTCAGTAGCAGCGGATTAAATCTCCACAATCAACTTGACGTACCCTGCACCTGTGGAATACCTGAAGAGACAACGAATCATCCCAAATTGAGTAGGTGGACTTTGAGAGCAAGATATATAATTTTTCCCCTTCTCCTATTTTTTTGAGTGTGAATGTGTATGCTTCTGAGTGAGATATTGTGTGTACAGCTTTGCTTTCACCATTTGTACTAGGGTTCTGTCCGTCCGTTTTTTTGTTTTTTTTCACATAAAAAATAATTCTTAATAATTATTTTTTATTTTAATAACGTTATTTTATTTTATCTTATTTTATTCTATTTCTTTCTTTCTTTCTTTTTTTCTACTTATTCTCCATTTTATTCTGAGCCGTGTGAATTAAAGTCTGTTGGTGCTCCAGCAAGAAGTCAGTGCTGTGTCTCTGAGGTGGGAGAGCCAACTTCAGGACACTGGTCCACAAAAGACCTCCCAGCTCCACGTAATATCAAACAGTAAGAATCTCCCAGAGATCTCCATCTCAACAACAAGACCCAGATTCACTCAACGACCTGACCAGCAAGCTACAGGGCTGGACACCCTATGATAAACAACTAGCAAGAGAGGAACACAAGCACACCCATTAGCAGAGAGGCTGCCTAAAATCATAATAAGGCCACAGATAACTGAAAACACACCAACAGATGTGAATCTGCCCACCAGAAAGACAAGATCCAGCATCATCCACCAGAACACAGGCACTAGTCCCCTCCACAAGGAAGCCTACACAACCAACTGAACCAACTTTAGCCACTGGGGACAGACACCAAAAACAACAGGAACTACGAACCTGCAGCCTGCAAAAAGGAGAGCCCAAACACAGTAAGATAAGCAAAATGAGAAGACAGAAAAACACACAGCAGATGAAGGAACAAGATAAAAACCCACCAGACCTAACAAATGAAGAGGAAATAGGCAGTCTACCTGAAAAATAATTGAGAATAATGATAGTAAAGATGGTCCAAAATCTTGGAAATAGAAAAATGCAAGAAACATTTAACAAGGACCTAGAAGAACTAAAGGGGGAACAAACAATGATGAATAACACAATAAATGAAATTATAAATACTCTAGAAAGGATCAATAGCAGAATAACTGAGGTAGAAGAAGGGATGAGTGACCTGGAAGATAAAGTTATGGAAATAACTACTGCAGAGCAGAAAAAAACAATGAAAAGGGGGCTTCCCTGGTGGTGCAGTGGTTGAGAGTCTTCCTGCCAACGCAGGAGACACGGATTTGTGCCCCAGTCTGGGAGGATCCCACATGCTGCGAAGCGGCTGGGCCCGGGAGCCATGGCTCCTGAACCTCTGCGTCCAGAGCCTGTGCTCTGCAATGGGAGAGGCCACAACAGTTAGAGGCCTGCATACCACAAAAAAAAAAAAAAAAAAAGGAAAAGAAAAGAACTGAGGACAGTCTCAGAGACCTCTGGGACAACATTAAACACACCAACTTTTGAACTATAGGGATCCCAGAAGAAGAGTAAAACAAAGGGACTGAGAAAATATGTCAAGAGATTATAGTTGAAAACTTCCCTAACATGGGAAAGGAGATAGTTAATCAAGTCCAGGAAGCACAGAGAGTCCCATACAGGATAAATCCAAGGAGAAACATGCCAAGACACATATTAATCAAACTATCAAATATTAAATACAAAAAAAAAATATTAAAAGCAGCAAGGGAAAAACAGCAAATAAAACACTAGGGAATCCCCATAAGGTTAACAGCTGATCTTTCAGCAGAAACTCTGCAAGCCAGTAGGGACTGGCAGGACATATTTAGAGTGATGAAGGAGAAAAACTTACAATCAAGATTACTCTACCCAGCAAGGATCTCATTCAGATTTGATGGAGAAATTAAAACCTTTACAGAAAAGCAAAAACTGAGAGTTCAGCACCACCAAATCATCTTTTCAACAAATGCTAAAGCAACTTATCTAGGCAAGAAATATAAGAGAAGGAAAAGACCTACAATAACAAACCCAAAACAATTAAGAAAATGGGAATGGGAATATAGGTATTGATAATTAATGTAAATGGATTAAATGCTCCCACCAAAAGACACAGACTGGCTAAATGGATACAAAAACAAGACCCATATATATGCTGTCTACAAGAGACCCACTTCAGACCTAGGGACACATACAGACTGAAAGTGAGGGGATGGAAAAAGTAATTCCATGCAAATGGAAATGAAAAGAAACCTGGAGTAGCAATTCTCATATCAGATAAAATAGAGTTTAAAATAAAGACTGTTACAGGAGACAAAGAAGGACAGTACGTAATGATCAAGGGATCAATCCAAGAAGAAGATATAACAATTGTAAATATTTATGCACCCAACATAGAAGCACCTCAATACATAAGGCAAATACTAACATCCATAAAAGGGGAAATCAACAGTAACACAATCATTGTAGGGGACTTTAACACCCCACTTTCACCAATGGACAGCTCATCAAGAATGAAAATAAATAAGGAAACACAAGCCTTAAACGATACATTAAACAAGATGGACTTAATTGATATTTGTAGGACATTCCATCCCAAAACAAAAGATTACACTTTCTTCTCAAGTGCTCTTGGAACATTCTCCAGGATAGATCATATCTTAGGTCACAAATCAAGCCTTCAAAAATTTAACAAATTTGAAATTGTATCCAGTATCTCTTGTGACCACAAAGATATGAGACTAGATATCAATTACAGGAAAAGATCTGTAAAAAATGCAAACACATGGAGACTAAACAATACACTACTTAATAACGAAGTGATCACTGAATAAATCAAAGCAAAAATCAAAAAATACCTAGAAACAAATGACAATGGAGACATGATGACCCAAAGCCTATGGGATGCAGCAAAAGCAGTTCTAAGAGGGAAGTTTATAGCAATACTATTATACCTTAAGGAACAGGAAACATCTCAAATAAACAAGCTAACCTTGAAACTAAAGCAATTAGAGAATGAAGAACAACAACAGAAAAAAAAGTTAGCAGAAGGAAAGAAATCATAAAGATCATATCAGAAATAAATGAAAAATAAATGAAGGAAACAATAGCAAAGATCAATAAAACTAAAAGCTGGTTCTTTGAGAAGGTATAGTAAATTGATAAACCATTAGCCAGACTCATCAAGAAAAAAAGGGAGAAGACTCAAATCAACAGAATTAGAAATGAAAAAGGAGAAGTAACAACTGACACTGCAGAAATACAAAATATCATGAGAGATTACTACCAGCAACTCTATGCCAAAAAACATGGACAACCTGGAAGAAATGGACAAATTCTTAGAAATGCACAACCTGCCAAGACTGAAACAGGAAGAAATAGAAAATATGAACAGACCAATCAAAAGCACTGAAATTCAAACTGTGATTAAAAATCTTCCAACAAACAAAAGCCCAGGACCATATGGCTTCACAGGCGAATTCTATTAAACACTTAGAGAAGAGCTAAAATCTATCCTTCTCAAACTCTTCCGAAATATAGCAGAGTGAAGAACACTCCCAAACTCATTCTGTGAGGCCACCACCACCCTGACACCAAAACCAGACAAAGATGTCACAAAAAAAGAAAACTACAGGCCAATATCACTGATGAGCATAGATACAAAAATCCTCAACAAAATACTAGCAAACAGAATCCAACAGCACATTAAAAGGATCATACACCATGATCAAGTGGGATTTATTCCAGGAATGCAAGGATTCTTCAATATACGCAAATCAATCAATGTGATACACCGTATTAACAAACTGAAGGAGAAAAACCATATGATCATCTCAGTAGACACAGAGAAAGGTTTTGACAAAATTCAATGCCCATTTATGATAAAATCCCTGCAGAAAGTAGGCATAGAGGGAACTTTCCTCAACATAATAAAGGTCATATATGACAAACCCACAGCCATCATCGTCTTCAATGGTGAATAACTGAAAACATCTCCACTAAGATCAGGAACAAGATAAGGTTGCCCACGCTCACCACTCTTATCAACAGTTTTGGAAGTGCTAGCCACAGCAATCACAGAAGAAAAATAAATGAAAGGAATCCAAATCAGAAAAGAGGAAGTAAAGTTTTCACTGTTTGCAGATGACGTGATACTATACATAGAGAATCCTAAAGATGCTACCAGAAAACTACTAGAGCTCATCAATGAATTTGGTAAAGTACCAGGATACAAAATTAATTCACAGAAATCTCTGACATTCTTATACACTAATGATTTAAAATCTGAAAGTGAAATTAAGAAAACACTCCCATTTACCATTGCAACAAAGAGAATAAAATATCTACAATGAACCTACCTAAGGAGACAAAAGACATGTATGCAGAAAATTATGACACTGATGAAAGAAATTAAAGATGATATAAATAGATGGAGAGATACATCATGTTCTTGGATTGGTAGAATCAACATTGTGAAAATGACTCTGCTACTAAAAGCAATCTACAGATTCAATGTAATCCCTGTCAAACTACCACTGGCATTTTTCACGTAACTAGAACAAAAAATTTCACAATTTGTATGGAAACACAGAAGACCCCAAATAGCCAAAGCAATCTTGAGATAGAAAAATGGAGCTGGAGGAATCAGGCTCCCTGATTTCAGACTATAGTACAAGGTTACAGTAATCAAGACAGTATGGTACTGGCACAAAAACAGAAATATAGATCAATGGAACAGTATAGAAAGCCCAGAGATAAATCCATGCACATATGGTCACCTTATCTTTGATGAAGGAGCCAAGAATATACAGTGGAGAAAAGACAGCCTCTTCAATAAGTGGTGCTGGGAAAACAGGACAGGTACATGTAAAAGTATGAAATTAGAACACTCCCTAACCCCATACACAAAAATAAACTCAAAATGGATTAAAGACCTAAATGTAAGGCCAGACAGTATCAAACTCTTAGAGGACAACATAGGCAGAACACTCTATGACATAAATGACAGCAAGATCCTTTTTGGCCCACCTCCTAGAGAAATGGAAATATAAAGAAAACTAAAGAAATGTGACCAAATGAAACTTCAAAGCTTTTGCACAGCAAATGAAGCCATAAACAATACCATAAGACAACCCTCAGAATGGGAGAAATTATTTGAAAATGGAGCAACTGACAAAGGATTAATCTCCAAAATTTACAAGCAGCTCATGCAGCTCAATAAAAAAAAAAAAGAAAAAAAAATCGAAAAATAAGCAGAAGATCTAAATAGACATTTCTCCAAAGAAGATATACAGATTGCTAACAAACACATGAAAGAATGGTTAACATCATTAATCATTAGAAAAATGCAAATCAAATTTACAATGTGATATCATCTCACACCAGTCAGAATAGCCATCATCAAAATATCTAGAAACAATAAATGCTGGAGAGGCTGTGGAGAAAAGGGAACACTCTTGCACTTTTGGGGGCTATGTAAATTGATACAGCCACTATGGAGAACAGTGTGGAGGTTCCTTAAAAAACTACAAATAGAACTACCGTATGACCTAGCAATCCCACTACTGGACATATACCGTGAGAAAACCATAATTGAAAAACAGTCATGTACAAAAATATTCATTGCAACTCTATTTACAATAGCCAGGACATGGAAGCAACCTAAGTGTCCATCAACAGATGAATGGATAAAGAAGATGTGGCTCATATATACAATGAAACATTAGTCAGCCATAAAAAGAAATTAAATTGAGTTATTTGTAGTGAGTTGAATGGACCTAGAGTCTGTTATACAGAGTGAATTAAGTCAGAAAGAGAAAAACAAATACCGTATGCTAACGCATATATATGGAATCTAAGAAAAAAAAAAAAAAAGGTCATGATGAACCTAAGGTTAAGACAAGAATAAAGACACAGACCTACTAGAGAATGGACTTGAGGATATGGGGATGGGGAAGCGTGTGCTGTTACAAAGTGAGAGAATGGCATGGACATATATACAGCACCAAATGTAAAATAGATAGCCAGTGGGAAGAAGTCACATAGTACTGGGAGATCAGCTCGGTGCTTTGTGACCACCTCAAGGGGTGGGATAAGGGAGGGTGGGAGATGCAAGAGGGAAGAGATATGGGAACATATGTATATGTTTAACTGATTCACTTTGTTATAAAGCAGAAACTATCACACCATTGTAAAGCAATTATACACCAATAAAGATGTTAAAAAGTAAATAAAGTCTATTAAAATAATAATAATAAGAAGAATTCCTCCTAGAGTCTGCAGGCAACATAGCCATGTTTTCCCCATAGAGGCTGGTAACTGTATCAGTTTTTGTTGCTTTAAAGTCTGTCATTACTTGTCATGGTGCTCACCCTTGGTCATTGCCTGAAGAGAAAGTAAAAACAAAAATAAACCAAAGATGATGGGGCTTCCCTGGTGGCGCAGTGGTTGAGAGTCCGCCTGCCGATGCAGGGGACACGGGTTCGTGCCCCGGTCTGGGAAGATCCCACATGCCGCGGAGCGGCTGGGCCCGTGAGCCATGGCCGCTGAGCCTGCGCGTCCGGAGTCTGTGCTCCGCAACGGGAGAGGCCACAGCAGTGAGAGGCCCGCATACAGCAAAAAAATAAAAATAAAATAAAATAAAATAAAATAAACCAAAGATGAAAATCTCCCCAGTACAAGTCACTTATTCAAGTTTCCCCTTCCTGCAACCAATCCATCTGCTTTGCTTAATTTTCAGAGTCCTCAAGTAGTTGAGGTTTTAGTTTATTTATTTATTTTTTTTTGAGAGTTGTTTCTGTAAGAGGTTGGCTGTCATGTACTTTTGTCATCTTGGTGAACCTCAGAAATCCCCACTGCTTTGTTTTTATTTTTTATTTGTTATTATTGAAGTATAGTTGATTTACCAAAAAGGACAGATACTTTATGTTATCACTTATTCATGGAATCTAAAATATAAAACAAATCAATATAACAAAAGAGAAATAGACCCACAGATATAACGAATGTACTTCATTGGTTCTAAATATATTTCTTAACCTCTCACTTATTAGTCCATTATTTACAAATAGAAGAAATAATAATGAGTGGGTTAAATTCTGACAAAAATATATTAGAAGTGTCTTTATAAACACAAACCAAAATAAACTAAGAACATGTTTTATTAGGGGAAACATACATTTAAATATCAATAATACACAAAATAGTCATTTTGATGACAGGTGTATCTGTGCGATATTAAGACTGTGTATAAGATGGTCTTATTTATCACAGTTTGTAGGTTTATTTTGATATTTTTTATTCATAGGCTCAGATTTGTCATTATGTTATTACAGTATACTGTTTATTTCATTCTCATTTTGATCAGTGCGTCTTTGTTATTAAGAAAGTTAAACTTCTTGAATTTTAGGACATGTTTCTTTTGAAAAGAATGATACATAAATAGATCATTATAGATAGATATTTATTCTGTTATAGATGACCCTGGATATTGATGGACTTGTATTATGAACATATGAATTTGTACACCAAATGGCTTAATCTATTTCATAATTTTATAATATTGAAAAATGTCCATATGTTTACAATATACTCAGTTTAAAAAAATGTCCATTTCCAGTAAGTATAAAATAAGATACAAAATTAATAAACTAATTTAATTCCAAATATATTTAAGATAGTAAAGAACTCCTCATGTTTTGTTTTATATAAAAATGATGTCTGCTTATTTTAAAAATGTTTTGTCTTTAAATGATTTTTAAGTAAGTAATTTATATAATGTCATATTATGTTATTGCAAACCAACATCTCCTATCAATTCTTTTCCAGTATTCATTTGTTCCCTTATGCAAAATATTTTGATACCTATTATGTTTCTGACACAGTTCTATGTGCTGTGCGTAAGAACTAATACAATACATGATATGAATCCTGTTTTCAAAGTGATTACAGTTTCCCGATTAAGAATGCAAGGGAATGTATGAAAACTGTTCAAATTCAATTATTGTGTGGAAGAAATAAGTGGATTTTACAAAGTAGATAATTTATTAAAGCATAAAAACACAAGTTAAGAATGTTATGTGTGCATGAAGTGAGGGCGGAGAAGTCACATGGAGGTTAGTAACTTAACAGATTTAGAGGTGGGAATCTATATAAGCATATTTGGCTACAGTTCAGATATTGTGTCAGTAGATATGTTTGGGACCCCAGAGCAGTAAGTCTCTTTTGCAGCTCAGCAGCTTGAAAGGAACCTATATATAATGGGGGACTTATTTTCATGCATTGAAAAATATGCATAAAGTGTCTCGAAATGTAATGTTTATTTTAACAACAAAATTAGGTTGTTTTAATAATCATTTATTTATTTCAATGTGATTAACACTGTCCTGGGGGGAAATATTGCTGAATGTTCACTATAAACCTGGAAAGGAAGGAGATATTATTTAATTTCCAGCAACAAAGGAGGATCCTAAGGCTCAGACACGCAGCAAAGCATGGAAGTTAAACCTAACATCTAGAATCTGGTGTCTACATTCAAAAACCAACTCTGACAATATGTGTGTGTTCTACAGGTTTTGCCTTTACCCTGGTGATTGGTACACCATTGGGAGAGGAGCAGCTCAACCTAGGATGAGTTCACATGCTTAATTTTTTTTATTTTTTTCCAGGAGAAGTGTGTTATGGGGCATGCATCTGACAATTCCTTTAAACTGATAATTGTCAGATATTTACTTAGATATGCAGTGATGGTCTGTGTTCAAAACAAACATTTTGGTGAGAGATATTCCTTCAACATTTTGTAGTTCAGTAGATTGACATCAACAATTTTCTCATTTATTACATATGGATATATTGATATAAATATGTTTATGATTTTTATTGTTTTAGCAAGAATGATACAATTAGCAGAGGTCCCATCTTTTAGGAAAAATTTGAAATAAATACACCAGAAAATACTTACATCACTTCTGTATCAGAGCTAATAATTATGGAGCTAAACACTGGAAACTAAGCCTTGAAAATGGTAAGCATTGGCTGACCTAATGCATCAAAGTCCTTTGGTTTTGAATAGTATGTTCATGTAGTCATTAATGCAACACATACTGTTTGCCTATTTGTTTAGAAAGGTTCTCAGCTACAAAAAAGTTTGGTGTCTTCGGTTGTCTTACTGACTGACTCAAACTGCCAGCCCTATTAATATGAGTGATTTTGAATTTGTTTGTTTGTTTTTTCTAAAATCAGCCAATCCCTATCACTGTAATATTTTACCTATATTAGAAAATACAGCCTGTTATTTCTTT
The DNA here is from genome assembly GCF_000442215.2 of Lipotes vexillifer. Taxonomy (NCBI): domain Eukaryota; kingdom Metazoa; phylum Chordata; class Mammalia; order Artiodactyla; family Lipotidae; genus Lipotes; species Lipotes vexillifer. Next base: position 778,470 of record NW_006776934.1, on the reverse strand, counting down.
GAAATACAGAAATCAACATATCTTCCAGTTCTGGTATGTTATTTGTAACACATGTACTTATTCTCCAATGTTTTGACAAATACCAATCCATGTAAGTATAAATTATTGTTTGAAACTGTTACAAATGATTCATGCCATTGTTCATGTAGACATAAAGACAAGAAGAATTCCTTTATCAAGCATAAGATTATAAAAAGAAATACATGTAAAATTTTGATCCATTCAGTATATTTTTACATTGTACATTTTAGTACATTTACATTATCTATTTTATATTTATAGTCCATTTAGTTTGTCCATGCAGCTAATTTTATCAGTGTAATAGGATACTAAAGTCACAAGTTACAGAGTTTTAAAATGTAAGTTCTAGAATAAAATAAATTCATATTTGTAGATGTACAGAAAATTATGTTTAAATGGAAAAAAAATTATTTATAGTAATTAAAACATTGGGAAAGCATGCTTAAGCAATCTCCAGGAAATAAATCTACTAATTAAAGCACTACTAAAGTAATGAACAGATAACTGTTGTGTATAGGTGAGTGGTCAGGAGGAAAGTAAAGACAAATAATATGTAGTGCAATGATAGGTTGACTGAATGATAGATGATAGATAATTGAGAAGATAATTGAGAGATGATAGGTAGATGTAGGAAATAATGGGAATTAATTTTAAAAGTAGGTTCTTAATTGATAAATATTCATTTTCTTCTTTGTATTTAGAGCTACATGGGAGACAGGGAGAGAGAGACTATATGTGTTTATCCTGAGTTCTTTAAGCATATATAAGACCATCTGTGCTTGATAATCTGTCTTTTCCATTAGAAAAAAAAAAAAAAACACATATATGTGCCATTATTTATGCTCTTTGAAGCTAGGGTTGAAGAGAGTAGAAGAGTGAAAAGGAAAAAGAAAGATCTAGAGAAAATACGGAGGAAGAAAAAATGAATATATCTGAATATCTCTAAGTGGAAGAAATTATAGTATCTGCTGGGTGGTGACCTAAAAATGAGCTTTGCAATAGAAATTGAGAAAAATGAGAGATCGAAGACACAGTTGCTGGACCATATTAGTGTCCAAGGTCCTTAAACTATTTCCTTTAGCCTGTGCTGTGTTCATGTGGTTTAGAAGTCATCTGTTCTGTTTTCCTTAATTAAGTGCACAAATTATGCATGTGATCACAGTTTAAATGAATTGAAGTCACTTCTCTCTGGTAAAACAATGTGCATATGTGTACTGTGTTTTCCCTGCTATGGAGTAAGTCCATTGAGGGCCAGAATAAACATGGAATTTTTAATGATAATGTAATCATACAACAATAATTTATAGCTTTGTTATGCTAAAAAACAATTCTTGACCATCTCAATGTTCTCCGGCTAATTCCACATTTTCATCTCTGAAATTTCCTGGATTTGTTGAATCTTAGTTCAAATGACACAAATATGGATCAAAGAGGAGAATAAAGTTTACATAATCAGAAACTATATGTGGAACTGTTTTCAAATAAATGAGTACTCAATAAATAATTAATTTGTTATAAACATGTTAACAATTTTTACTCTGTAGTTCAGATATACATCCTAGCTTTCAACACTTATAGCTAATGATCAAAGGTACTGATTTTTGTGTGTGCTAACAAAAATATAATAATGAGTACATATAAGATAAAAATTCAAAATTATAAAATCTGGCATCATAATGTCAGTAAACCCTATTTGTGTGAGTCTACAAATTTCTTCTTAAATATTTATTAAAATTCAGTTTCTGTAGTACAGTTTAAATGTGTTGAAAGAAATAGGCACATTCTTCATGTGAAGATCTTGTTAGGGTGAAATTGTATTCTGTTCCATCTGTTATAATGTGGCCTATCAATATCTTAAGCAATGTAGAACTTTTACCTTTAATGTCATAATAGCTAATGAAATGTAATATAGAGATATTTCTATGGGTTCTGAATCTCTGTTTTTTTATTCATCAAAAAGTTTAAAGGATGCACAGGCATATTACTGCAGCTATATCACAGCACATAATAAATGAAATCATATAAGGATAGATAAAAATACCTCTTAATAGCTTCCTCTGTCAGCATGTTAAAAGATTATTGATGGTAGAAATGTAAAAGAAGCTCAGAACATCTAAGGAACCAAAAGAGACAACTGAAATGGAAGAAAAATCTGTCCCAATTTACTTCCCACAAATTGGTGTGCAACTGAGAATATGTCAAAATAAGGTTATACCAGGAAAGTAAATGTCTCCCTTAAAATTAAAAAAGGTAATATCTATAAAATAATAAATATTATTTGACACATACACTTCATAAAAAATGAATACATATGTGACAGAGTACTAGTCAGATTCTGCTCTTCTATGGTAATCAAATATTAATATATTAAATTGAGCGGTAGAAATTCCACTAAAAAATTAGAGATTAAAATATACAGACATTAAGCAACTGGAGTTTTTGTGATGAAAAGGACAAACATAAAGGAAACTGGGAATGGAGCAATATTTTCTACCAAGTAATAAAGAAAACTATGGGGTGGTGATTTAAAAATTTTTGAAGTAACTGACATAATAAGACCAATTAATATGTTCAAAACTTCGTCCTCTTATCCTATTTCAATACTATGGCTTTTGGTTATATTCATTTCCTCACAACCATTAGAGAACATAAACTTAGTAAAAATCCCAATCTAGGCTATATATTATAAATGGATAATAAATTATGTTAATTTCAGAGAGTATACAACTAAGTTGAATTCTGTTTAAAAACTGTATATACCTGTGAAGATTATATTAAAAAATAAGAGTGTCTATACTAGAGAAGATGAAATTGATTTCTAAAATTGGAAATTTTAAAAGAACAAAGTTGTTATTAGGAGGGACTAGTAAATGGAGAATACTTGTGCCTTTGAATCTTCAAAGGGGATGATCACAAATGGTATTCCATTATCCATATAGGAGTACAACAAAGGACATTTAGCAGTTATTCGGTCTAAAGACCTTGGAGAGTCCTAAAGAAATTACTTTCCCTTGGAGATTTGTATCTAAGTTTGAAATGTTGACTTTAATGTTTAGGATAAAGGACATCCACATAAAAGGTACCTTAAAAAGAAAACTTTCTATATGTGGAAAAGATTAGAGTGGGAAATGCATTTCCAATAATGTTTATTTTTCCTGAAAGAAGGGTTAAAATGTTTTTTTATCATGATTTGTCCCAGCACATTCAAATTCAGAGAAGCAAAATAGTTAAATGATGATCAGTTACCCAAAGATGTCACGTGTCAAATTCTCACATAGAAGTGATATTATTGTAGATATTTCTAATAATTAGATGGCAATGCTAGTAGAGTACCAGTTAAAGATTAACAGAATTATTGGCAGAGAGTACTTTTTTTGCAGCAGCACTGGTGTTTGTTAAGGAATGAGTCTTAAAAAATGGAGCTGCTTTGGAATCAATATAACTGAGGAGGCTTGGACTGAATAAATCCTCTTTAATTCTATAGCTTCAAAAATGTTTGTTGTGTGTACACTGAAGTTTAGAGCATTGATGGTGTTCTTTTGGAGACTATGTCTTCTTTCTTATGTCTGATCTTTTGAAACAATATGGTTTGTAGACTTTTTTCTTTTAGCATAAAGGCAAGGGACTATTGTCAGCAAATGTGGTTAAGAGTTGGAGTTAAATATAGAATCCTTTCAGGAACTATTAAGTAAATCACAGCAGCAAGAACTTCCTTTCTAATTTCTTCCTTGTCACTAAGAGTCAAGATTTGGTTTCAGTATTTGACCTAATCCCTCTCCTTCAGACCCCGTGAGTTTTTTCTTCTTGTTTAGAGTTTTGCCAAAAGCAAAAGCAACCTTTCCAACCAGCATGAATTTACACAAGAAATAGACATCTCTCAGTCCAGAGATACAATAGCTATGTCAAATGAGAAAATCAAAGATTCCTAGTGGGTTCTTGGTAAAATATTTGGACCTTCTAAAGCAATCTCACTGTTTTTAGAATAATCACTGTTGACCTTTAGCTGCACCTGGAATAGGCAAGAAAAGAACATGAGAGGCAGATGTTCTGTGTTCAGAGCTGGTGTTTCGGTAGGAAGCTGAGACAGTCTGGGACCTGGGATGTGGGACCCTTTGCTGCAGTGCTTGCACCTGGACAAATATCTCCTCGAGCAATAAAATACAAAGAAATTTATGAGGGACCAAAAATAACTGCACTCTGCCGCAATTGGGGCAAATTATAAACAATAAGATACAGAAAGGTCACAAATCAACTGCCATTTCTGAGGTGCCAGGAGCAAAAGTAGTGTACTGCACATGATCCCTGCATACAGCACCACCAAGGGGCAGACATTTACACATGCAAGCCTTCCTGTACCAGGGAAATATTGTTGTCGTTCAACAGTGATAGGTCTTCCGCCAAAAGTGATCAGGAAGATATCACTCATTTTAAGCACAAGTATCATCTAATGAGGAAGGAGTTCCAAGGAAACCATAAATGTATGTCTTTCTTTCTCTCTTTCTCATATTTAAAAAATCTTTTTCTGAGTCAAGGACCCATTACTTCCTTTTTTTGTTGTTTATTTTAAAATTGTATTTAAGGACTTCCCTGGTGGCAGAGTGGTTAAGGATCCACCTGCCAATGTAGGGGACACAGGTTTGAGCTCTGGTCTGGGAAGATCCCACATGTCATGGAGCAACTAAGCCCGTGTGCCACAACTACTGAACCTGCACTCTAGAGCCCGCGAGCCACAACTATTTTTTTTTTTTAACATCTTTATTGGGGTATAATTGCTTTACAATGGTGTGTTAGTTTTGAGCCACAACTATTGAGCCCATGTGCCACAACTACTGAAACCCGTGAACCTAAAGCCCATGCTCCACAACAAGAGAAGCCACTAAAATGAGAAGCCTGCACACCGCAATGAAGAGTAGCCCCCACTTGCTTCAACTAGAGGAAGCCTGCATGCAGCGACAAAGACATAACATGGCCAAAAATAAATAAATAAATTAATTAATTAATTTTAAAAAATGGTGAGAATAGATATACTTGCCTTGTTAAAAAATAATAAAATAAAATTGTATTTAAAATTGTACTCTTTTCTGAACCACTACCTCTTTTCTCCTATTAGCCAATTTTACACCCTTCCTTTCCCAAGGATAATCAGCATTGCCAGTTCTGTGTTTATCTTTGCAGATATTTTTTTTCTTTCAGCATATTTATTTATCTATCATTTATCTATTGACTATATATGGGTATGTACCTACAAATATGTACAGAAAATATATGCTTGTATACGTTTATGTGTTTGTATTATTTTTTGCGAATAGGGTCAAGTCACATGTGTCATTCCAGAATTTTCTTTTCATGTAAAAATATGCCATGGACATCATCCCCTGTCAGTGCATGTAGTACTTTCTGATCACTGTATAATATTCCATAACATGGATGTAACTCATTTAATAATTCTTCTATTGGTACTCATTATTTCCAGTTACTTATTAATATGCACAAGTCTGTAATGAGCATTTTTGTAGACAGTTATAGTGTACCTAAACACATATTTCTGTAGAAAAAGGATTCTTAATAGAACTACTGAGTTAAAGGGTGTATGCAGTAGATACCATCAAATTATTTTTAAAAGACTATAAAGTTTTGCTTCTATCAGAGTGTATAGACTTGTCTCTTCACATTCTCATCAAATTTGAACATAATTCATGTATTTTTCTTTTAAATTTCTACCAAACTGATGGGTAAAAATATTTCTTTGTTTAACTTTTCAAATGATTTTGGAGGTTGAAAATATTTGTATCTGATTCTTAGGCAGTTGCAGTCCCTTCTTCTTTAGATTGTTCAAAATCTTTTCCCTTTTTGTCTTATTAATTTAAACATTTTATTGAATTGTTGTAAATAAATGTCATATGTATGTTGACTAGATTCTGGACTTTAATCAGATTTACTTTGTGACCTGAAATGTAACAAATTTTCTTGTGAGGTTCGTGTGTACTTGAATAGAAAGACTATTTTATGTATAAATTATGTGTTCTGCTAAATGAAATTTACAACCACATTATATGTAATTTTTCACTAAATAGAATCAAAGGTGATCTCTAAGAGAACTGTTGCTGTTAAAACTCTAGGGGAGGAGAGAAAATTTAGAAAATTGCTGTAGGGAATGACAGGAAAAAAAGAAAAGGAGGATTTAGATAAGATTATAAGCCAGGATTTAACAGCTAAATATACACCAACAATTGTGGAATGTTTGAGATCCAGAAGCAAAGACCTAGCCAAAGGATATATATAAAAGACTGTGTGTATGGGCACACAAGAGGTTAGCAATACTAGAAAAATTAGCATATAGAATGGCAATAAACCAGCCATTGCAAAACCACAACCAAGTAATTACGATTGGGCCTGTAGCAAGAATCATCTCAATGTGAAACAGTATCTTCTGAGATAAGTAATCCTCATATACTTCCAGAACAAATCAGAGGTAGTGGTGATTTATTGTTGATTTGGATACTAATATTAATCCTTTTCATTATCAGATAAAAGAGCCTAACTGGAAAAACAAAAACAGAAACAAAACTCTCTGAAGAAAATGAAATCTACATTATTAAATAAGCTTAGCTACAAGGAGCTGTGAGTTGTTTTCTTGTGTATCTTTATGACAGAGGGACTGGGATTCTGTAAAAGGGTCTCTTTCAGGGCAGATATGAATTTTATAACTCCAAAAAGAATACAAATTACACATATGCTCCCAGTAGCCCTGCAGGCTTTGTGAGTAAAAAGACTGTGACAGTTTAAATGATTGTAATAATACTGGTATGGTGAACTTCTTTTTGTCCCCTGAAATAAGAAGTTCTGTGCTATTGCATAAGCCACTAACTGATATACTCTCCTGCATTTATGATTATGACCTGCTTGGAATATTCTGAGAATGTCCTAGCAAGAGAATCATCAGGGGCAAATTTTAGTACTGCTGGAAACTGAAACATGTTTTTTCATTTTATTCATATATTTACTCTGTTTGGAATTGATCTAACTAAAGTATTTTTATTTTTTAAGTAGAAATACAAAATAGAGAGAAAGAAAAAAAAACAAATAAACCTGCCAAAAATGTGTAATAAAAATACGAAAAAACTCATTGCAGAATCCAGCCAATAATTATTATAAACATTCAATCAAAAGTCAAATTATTTATTTTATCCAGCAGAACTCTTTTTCAATAAAATAGTTGAATTATCATGTGAGAATAATTTTCTATGAATTTTGTGAAGTTTTTAACCTCTGCCAGTGAGGGTTGAAAAGTGGATCTAATAGTTTATGTATTTTCACAAGAGCCAAAAGTGTCTTTTTTATATACGACTGCATTTGTATCTTATAAATCTTGAGCTGAATTATAGCTATCATTCCTCTTAAACCTCATCCAAAAATAGAATTAAATTGCCTTAAGTCTTTTTCTTGTGAGTGCAAAATACACATTTATTTTTCTCCACATCTTGTACAGGGATAGAAGTCAATGGGAAAAGAAAAACAAATAAACATGTATTCAGAGATATTTGAATAAACTCACTTGTATCGGTATCTATTTCTGCTGCATTTGAATTGATGAAATTTCACAGTATAGAAATGTAAATCGCTAGTTAATTATGCAAATAAGTCATCCAGTTCAGGTATGCTGTATTTTCAGATTGTTTTGAAGATTGTGTTTATTGGTAAAGATACAGAATGAATAATGGGGAGCATTGTTTTCTTGCTGTCAAAAGGCATGTTTTAGTAGGAGTAACCAGTTGAAAACAATCAATTCAGTGCTGGGAGCAGCTGCAGTATGTCTTTATGGAACACAATAATTTCAAATTAATTTAATCCAAAATGAATTACAAATTATTTTTGTAAACTACACATTAATCCTTAAGGGTTATTTAAAGAGCTGAACTTGATGTCATTTGCCCCATCTGCCGCAACAGATGCTTTATTCCAATATGAATATTAAATGAATTTTGAAGACAATTTCCATTATTGTAAGAAATATTTACAGATTGGAGAAAAGATGACAGTTTCTCTGATGATTGGGAACAATTTTATGTAAATTTTATCATGAAAGGTATTAAAAATATAAAGCATGGCACAAACCTAAGTTTAACTGCAGAACACAAGGACATAAATACCCCTCACATAGATAATTTTCAGTGTCAGCCTTTTCCCATAGATTATTTAAGCACTTTATACATTAGCTGTTCTTGTAAATTTTGGTTGAATTTACTACCTTCTTTCTAAATGACACATTTTAATTTTATTTACCATGACTTACTTTTAGACTCATTTATTTCTTTTGGTTGGAGAAAATCAAATTTGGCATATAGATATCTTCTATTTTCAATGAGAAAAATTCCATTGAAATTTTACAAGCATTGAATATTGAGAGATTTAAAACATTGGGCGAACAAGAGCTCTAAAGACTACAAAATAAATCACTGAAGAAATACACATGAAGAATGATTTCTTTGCGAGCGTAGATTACTAAGAATCAAGGAGCAATTGTGGAACAGGTGAATGCAATGATATATGCAATGATATGCATTGCAGCATTGTTTGTGGTGGTAGTGATTTGGTGACGATCTATTTTGCACCACCGAGATAAAGGATATACATAACATGTAAGATGAGCACTAGGAAGTATTAAACAACAGTTAGAAGCAACAGAATATATGCAAGATAGCAACATGGATAAATCATTAAAATATAGTGTTTAGTGACCAGAGTAGAATACAGAATGTCAGTTTCAATTTATTTATTTTCATTCTCATTATAGGCATATGTTACTTCTTCTATGCATTCTTGGTATTTTTGGATGCCAGACAATTTTAATTTTATATGGGTATTATGGGACACAATTAAGACACTTGATCCTTTTACTTCTTGTCTTTAAAGTTTCTCAGGCAGGACCAAAGACATGTTTAGCCTAGAGTTAATTATTCCCCACTACTGAGGCAACCCTTTTGAGTATCTCATACATCATGAGGTTTTCCTGTCTTGCTGGGGGTAAAAGCAGTATTCACAGTGCCGTGTGAGTGTCAGGTATTTCTGCCTCTTTCTTTATGGGTAATTCTTTCTCAAGCATTGGCTAGTTTCCTCACGTGTATTTGCTGATCAATACTCACCCTAATTCTCAAGAGGGGACCCTCTGTAGATCTCTGTGGTTCTTTCTTTACGCAACTCTTTCCTCTCATGTTCTAGCTTGAAAACACCAGTCACCTTGGCCTCTTTGTATTCTCAGCTCTGTCTCCTCAAATCAGGGAGTCTGCTCACATCTATTTGGGTTGTCCCTCTTTTGCCACAGCCTGGAAACTCTCCTAAGAAAATAATACTGGGCAATTGTAAGGCTCACTTGATTTGTTCCCTGTCTTTCAGGGATTACTATACTTTGCTGCCTGATATCTAGTGTTTGGATAGTCACTGTCTCAAATATGTGTTTTGCTTTTTCAGGTTGCTAGAGGTGAGAGGGTAAATCTAGTCCATGTTACTCTATTTTGGCCAGAAGCAAAGACTCTCCAGCTATAAAGTAGTTAGGCTCTCTAGAACTTTTCCAGTATTCAGAACCTAAGAGTTTTGAAGAGAAAATCCTAATGCTACTCCTAAAATATTTGAAGCCAGTAGTGGATTGACTCTGACTTAAGCTCAATAAAACTGAGAAACAGCTCCACCAAAGATTAGATGGGCACAGTACTAGTGACCTAAGGAAAAAAAAAAGATACTTCTCATTTTGGGGGACAGATGCTATTTACTTTAATCTCTAATGTTCTTTTATATCCATCAAACAATCAAAAATTTTATGTCTACATGAATAAGCAAGACCATGTCTATACAGACAACAGATTAAACAGTCACTAGGAACATATCCAGAAACTAGTCAAATTTAGGAATAAATTTGGAAAATTTATTCTTAAATAAATTTAAACCTATGGAAAAATTTAAACCTATGGAAAAATGTAAACCTACTTTAAAATAATCATGTTAATTATTTTAAATAATCTATTGAAAAGATAATAAAGTGCAAGCACGAATAGGAATTTCAGCAAAATCATGGAAACTGATTCTAATATTTATATGGAAATGGAAAGTATAAAGAATATCCAAAGCAATATTGAATAACAGAAAAAATATTGGGGACTTAAATATTTCATTTTAAGGATTACTATAATGCTATAATTATTAATGTGTTAGTAGTGTAGGGGTGAATGTAAAAATGAAAGGAACACATTGAGAGTCATGTAGTAGCCCCACAGATGTTTAGTCAAGAACATTTTTCAACCACGGCAGTAATTAAACTCAATGGAAAATGAAAAGTCTTTTTAAAAAAATGTTGTGGGCTTCCCTGGTGGCGCAGTGGTCGAGAGTCCACCTGCCGATGCAGGGCACATGGGTTCGTGCCCTGGTCCGGGAAGATCCCACTTGCCGCGGAGCAGCTGGGCCCGTGAGCCATGGCTGCTGAGCCTGTGCGTCCGGAGCTTGTGCTCCGCAACGGGAGAGGCCACACCATGAGAGGCCCGCATACCGCAAAAAAAAAAAAAAAAAAAAAAAATGTTGTTATAACACCTGGATATTTATGGGAAATTATTAGCCTAGACTGCTAGTCACCCATACACAAATAGCACTTTGAGACAAACCATAGACCTAAACATAAAAGCTAGAAATATAAAGTTTGTAGAATAAAAGATAAGTGAATATCTTCACAACCTTAGGATGAGCAAAGTTTTCTTAAGCAAGACATATAAGACACATCATAAAGTAAAACAAATGAAAAACTGAATCCCATTCCAATTAAAATAATTTCCTATTAAAATAAACCTTTTAAAAATTATTAGGCAAATTACAGAGTGGTAAAATATTCATAATATATATTTCCATGCACAATATATAAAAGATTCACTCAAAAATGAAAATAACATATTTAAATATGAGCAAAAGAGGATAGAAAATACACAAATGTCCAATAAGTACATGAAATATGATCAAGATCATTAGCAATTAGGGGAATGCATTTTAAATGGTCAAAAATTCTCTGTAACATCCTCTAAAATGGCTAAAAAATTCACATGCACACACTCAATATCAAAAGTTACAGAATTTGAGCAACTAGAACTCTCCCACATTGCTGATGTGTATATAATAAGATGATGCCATCACCTTGGCAGTTTATTATAAACCAAAGATCATTACCCTACTACCCAGTTATTCTGTTTCGGGCTATGTAACTAACCATAACAAATTACTTACACAAGAATTTTCACAGGAGCTATATTGTAATATCCTCAAACTGGAAACAACCCAAATTTGCATCAACATGAGAATAGTTATTAAAAATTAAATAATATTCACATAAAATATTACTAAATTAAAAGGAACAAACTTTATACACAAAATGACATGATACATCTCAAATGCATTACTGTGAATGCTCATAGGGGTACCTATATGTATGTCATCAAAGTGAACCCATGAGATGTTTACTTTGCCCATTTATGCAGTCTTTCAATTCAACTCCACTCTAATCTGCACAAAACTATAATAGTTTTGGGGGAATCTAAACTTTTAAATCCCCCCTGAAATTTCAGCAATTCATTGAGAAAGTCCTAATTCTTACTTTATTTCTTGGGTTCATCTAAGGAACAGCAATCACTTCAGAGTACCATGTGTTTTTTCCCATTTGAATTAGTTGGAAGGGTATGGTGGAACTTACTGGTTGCTACCCTATCAGTCCACACGCACATAAACAAAACATAACAAAAGGGAGTACACTAGATAAAACAAAATAAGGTTAAGATAAAAAAAATCAAAATAATTTTCTGGGAAAGAATAGATTTGTGTGGGTTAGAGAATGGTCATGTCATGTAGTGACTCTGTCCAGTAAAACACATTTTCTTCATTTTCCATACTAGTAAATTTGAATTGGGCTTGAGAGCTCCTAGCTGGGGATTACCTTCTCTTGATCTCATTGCAGTTTAAGTCTCCATTGACCATGTCATCTTTAATGAAATATGAGAAAAGGTGATGTGTATCTTTACAACATGGGATCATTTAGAGAAGAGGTGAGACTTCCTTACTTTACCTTACCCTGCCTACTAGCTGGAATCTTGATATAAGATCTTGCAAGATGTACCGTGAAAGTCCTTGCACCTTGTAAATGACATTTATTGAAAAACTCACTACTCATGTAAAGAACTTCCCAGATCAATATTATAAGGGGAATAGGGCAACTTCTGAAAAAGAAAACATTTTCCATGTTTTATTGAATTTATCTGTGATTGAACCCATGTACAGTATATTATTGTGAAGTTAGGGAATTGTAATTTCAAATCACAGCCCAAGGAACAAAAAGATTTTTGACTGTTTCATCTTCTCTCAACCTATATTTTCTAAACAGTAAGATCAGGATAATAATATAATATTGTAAAAGTAGATTTAAAATTTGAAGGACTTACAGAGTAGGTGCTCAAAATATTATAATTCTCTAACATTCATTTTCATTCTATTTATATTGCATACACACTTTGAAGGATCAAATGCATACCTTAAGGGTTTCCCTGGTGGTGCAGTGGTTAAGAATCCACCTGCCAATGCAGGGGACACGGGTTCGAGCCCTGGCCCAGGAAGATTCCACATGCCACGGAGCAGATAAGTCCGTGTGCCACAACTACTGAAGCCTGCGCACCTACAGCCCATGCTCTGCAACAAAAGAAGCCACGGCAATGAGAAGCCCACACACCACAACGAAGAGTAACCCCCTCTCACCACAACTAGAGAAAGCCTGTGCACAGCAACGAAGACCCAACACAGCCAAAAATAAATAAATTATATTTTTTTAAAAAGCATACTTTATTGTAGGTTGTAACAAATGGAAGTGACTGCCAAATAGTTACGTGCTGCATTAAACAGTGTGCAGTGCTCCAACAATTTAACACCTGTCCTTCTACTACAGTTTCATCACCTAGGCCTAGAGTACTTGCTAAACTTGTAACTTTCAAAAAAAACTAGGTAGATTGATTCATTACTATTCGGTAATTTGAACTTTGCAAATGAAACAAATGAAAGAAGACTCTACTGCTTTTCTGAGTCTTGTTACATCTGTTTCATGATTACAACTTTGAAGATGGCTTCTTGTAGGGAACCTTACATTTGATAGTCACTATATCTCACTTTAAAGTTAGCTTTTGCCTGAATATAATGCAATCAAAACATCACATCACTCATTTAAAAATACATATACTTTGAAAAGTATAAAAGACTGAAAAAAACATAGCAAATTGTAAACATTAATCAGCTTTAAATATATAAACAAAAACAAAACAACAGAAATAGTTTCTATTATGATGTATGTGGATATGTGATGCATGCTGGAAAAAAATTAAGAATAAAAATATTTTCCTTAATGATTACTAGGCCATGTAAAAAATATGGAGTCATTCTGATATTCTCTCCACTAAATGTTTTTAGCTGAGTGTTTACAATATGTAAACAATTCTCTTTGAGACCTTGACTTGAATTAACAAACATAAAATCTACTGAAAATTGTTCTATGTGACTCAGTTCTTAGGAAAAGAAATTCAATTCACTTCTTGGCTATTATCAAGATGAATGCTTCCGTTTTGAGCTTTTCTCCCCAGTTTAGATTTTGGTAAATGTAAGGTCATTCATTTTTTGAACATTTAACTCAAGGAAGTTAAAGGCTGTGCTATTCAGATTAAAGATACATCTTACTTGTAAACTGAAATGTCATGCAGAAATTAAAGTGAAAAGAAATCTTTTATGTGTTGGCAATCTATTTCTATTACCACTTCAGTTATCTGATTTTTCTACAGAACTGCAAAGAGCAAGACAGAGCATACTTATGCATAAAGAATATCAATGCTGTATTCCAAGTGTTGTGAAATACATTTTATGGTGTATCCAGAACGAGAAATGTGCTATTTATTAATGAGTTTCTATAATATATGTTACTGAAATGAATATTTTTCAATAGACTTTAATTCCTTTGCCATGGGATTTCCTGGAAAATAGTGAAATGAATAGTGACTAGATATCCAAGTGATATTTTACCTACTCAACATCAGAAAGAAATTTACAAGATCAACATTTAAAAGGTTATAAAAATATGCTGTATCAAATTATTAAAGGGAAGAATGCAGCAAAAATATGTGTTTGATTTTTTCTGAAAGTCTAGCCTGTGGGAAGCTTAGTGCTGTTTTCCTTAATCCTTACAACTTATGGTAGGTAGGTATTCTATTACATCTGAGGAACATGAGGATCTTACACCTTCAGTTACCTTCCCAGAGTCATACAAAACATGAAAAAATGGTTAAGAGGATTCAATACCCCATGTTATTTCACCATACAATGCCATCTACATTACATGAATTCTCACATAGTATTGAAAATAAAGATTTAATTTTTAAAAAAAAAATATATATATTAAAGTATAGTTGATTTACAATGCTGTGTGAATTGTCTGCTGTACAGCAAGATGACTCAGGTATATATATACACACACATTCTTTTTCATATTCTTTTCCATTATGGTTTATCACAGGATATTGAATATAGTTCCCTGTGCTATACAGTAGGACCTTGTTGATTATCCATCCTATATATATATACTAGTTTGCATCTGTTAATCCCAAACTCCCAATCCTTCCATCCCCCATGCCCCCTCCCCCCTTGGCAACCACAAGTCTGTTCTCTATGTCTATGAGTTTGTTTCTGTTTCATAGATATGTACATTTGTGTCATATTTTAGATTCCACATATAAGTGATATCATATGGTATTTGTCTTTCTCTTTCTGACTTACTTTGCTTAGTATGATAATCTCTGGGTCCAGCCATGCTTTATGGCTGAGTAATATTCCATATTATATATGTACCAGGTTTAATTTTTATGGTAATCCACAGCCATATTTTCTCCAATATATTGCCAGACTACCTTTTCCTTTAACTTTATTTCTCAGTAAATATGTTTCATGAGCCATATTTCCTTGTCAAGCACTTCATTTTAATTCTTTGGTCCACCTAGAACATTCCACAGATTTTTTTTTTTTTAATTACGACTATTTTTTTTAAAAGCAGTTTAAGGTTCACAGCAAAGTTGAGGGGAAGGTAAAGCAAATTTCCACTTACTCCTTGTCCCCACACATGCATAGCCTCCCCTATTACTAATATCCCCCACTAGAGTGGTACATTTATTACAATTGGTATTTTCATTTTATTATAAATACTTTTAATTATTCTGAAGATTTCCTCTTTGAGCCGTGTTGTTTAATCTCCATGCATTTTGGTATTCTCCTGTTATCTTTCTGTTATGGATTTCTAGTTTAATTTCATTGTGGTCATACTGTATGATTTCTATTCTTTTAACTTTGTTAAGGTGTGTTTTATGGCCCAGAATATGGTCCATTTTGGTGACTTTCCCATATGACCTTGAGAAGAATGTGTATTCTTCTGTTGTTGGTTGAAGTAGTCTATAGATGTATTTTACATCCAGTTGATTGATTGTGTTGTTGAGTTCAACTATGTCCTTGCTGATTTTCTGTCTGCTGGATCTGTCCATTTCTGAGAGAAGAATGTTGAAGTCTCCAACTATGAAAGTGGATTCATCTATTTCTCCTTGCAGTTCTGTTGGTTTTTGCCTCATGTAGATTGATGCTCTGTTGTCAGGCACATACATATTAAGGATTGTTAGGTTTTCCTGGAGAACTGATCACTTTATCATTATGTAATGCCCTTCTTTATGTTTGATCATTTTCCCTCCTTTGAAATCTGTTTTATCTGAAATTAATAAAGCTACTCTCGCCTTTTGTTTTGATTAGTGTTAATTTGGTATATTTTTTCTCTATTTACTTTTAATTCATATGTGTCATATTTTAAGTGAGTTTTTTATGGACAACATATTGTTGGGTCTTGATTTTTGGTCCACTCTAACAATCTCTGTCTTTTAATTCATTTCTTTAAACCATTGACATCTATAGTGATTATTAATACAGTTGGATTAATATCTACCATATTTGTTACTGCTTTCTATTTATTGCCCTAGTTCTTTGCTCTTAATTTTTGTTTTCCACCTTTATTTTTTTGCCTTTTGTGATTTTAATTTAGCATTTTATATGATTCCATTTTTCTCTTTTTTAGCATATTGATTATGCTTCTTTTTTAACTTTTTTTCTTTATTTTTGTGTTTGTCCTGGAATTACCAATACTTATAGTTAATTCAAATCTACTTTCAAATATCACTGCATCACTTCATTGGTAGTGTGAATATCATACATAATAATCCTAATTCCTTCCACTTGTCCCTTGTATCATTGTTGTCATTCATTTCTGATATATATGCATACAGAAGCATATAAATATAGATATATAAAATACATACATAACCAAATATACTGTTGCTATTATTTTGATGTTAATATTAATTAATTTTTGAGGTTCAAATTTTTATACTTATATTTTCAAAGATTTCTGTTTTCTTAATGTCATGTTTAAAATAGGAACTATTAGTAGTAAAGTTTATTAAGACTCTTGATACATACAGCAAAAATTATTATATAAGGATTACAACAATTAAGTCCCCATTGCCTTATATAGTTACTCATTTAACAATATACATTAAATATTTTTTCAATCCTATAAACAAATATTTGATCTCATCATCTTTTAAAGAAATAAAGGGGCTTCCCTGGTGGCGCAGTGGTTGAGAGTCCACCTGCCAATGCAGGGGACGCAGGTT
This sequence comes from Lipotes vexillifer, assembly GCF_000442215.2. Taxonomy (NCBI): domain Eukaryota; kingdom Metazoa; phylum Chordata; class Mammalia; order Artiodactyla; family Lipotidae; genus Lipotes; species Lipotes vexillifer. The sequence goes on along the minus strand of NW_006776934.1, from coordinate 761,689 downwards.
CGTGCCCTGGTCCAGGAAGATCCCACATGCTGTGGAGTGGCTGGGCCCGTGAGCCATGGCCGCTGAGCCTGTGCGTCCAGAGCCTGTGCTCCGTAACGGGAGAGGCCACAACAGTGAGAGGCCCG
>NW_006776934.1:747542-761554 GCF_000442215.2 Lipotes vexillifer | reverse complement strand
AGCACACAAAAAAAAAAAAAAAAAAAAAACCAACAACAACAACAACAACAAAGAAATAAAGAATATTTTCACAAGTTTTATAGCAATGGTTTTATTGAGCAAATTACTTGCTCATGTAATTTGTTTTCTTTTTTCTTTTATTAATGGTTCTCAGCAACAGTTGAATTAAACAAATTAATCATCTACCTCAGGTGATGAAATATTATTATCAGTCCAGTTGATGTCTCTATTGTTTAAAATTTTATTTATTATTCTTTTTTAATGCCATCTCTATTCTTTTCTCTAGTCCTCATGCTAAAGTACCATTTTAGTGTTTGGGTATGTTTCTTTTCATTTGTTAACTTCCTTAGAAGTCATAAAGTGTCTTTTATGCATGTACATTTAATTTACTTCCCCTAAATGGCACAGTGTTATGCACCTAAATCCTTTTTCTATGTTTCCCTTCTTCCACACTATAAACTCTTTTAAAAGTATATTTATCACTTATTCTCTTGGAGTTTTATCTTTTTATAATTTCCTTTTGTGACTTTGTTATTTAAAGATATAAACCATTTTGGAGTGATATTAGAAATAGCTAGAAATAATTTAGAGTTAGAAATAATTTTCTGATTTTGTTTTTTATCTTCCTGTAATATTTGGATAATATAGTAACTGATGATTGATATTCAGGAAGTTAATGCATAACTGTTATGGACTGAATGTTTCTTTTTCCTTCAATGTTCCTCCAAATTCATATGCTAAATGTTTCCTCCAAAATCATATACTAAAACCCTAACTTCTAGTGTGGTTATATTTGGAAATGGGGACTCTAAGGAAGTAATTAAGGTTAAGTTAGTTCATAAAGGTAAGGCTCTGATTTTATAGGATTAGTGTCCTTATAAGAAGAGACATCAGAGAGCTGGCTCTTTCTCTCTTGCACAAAGAGAAAGGTCATGTGAGCATACATCAAGATGGTAGCTGCCTACATGCCAAGAGAAGAAGCCTCAGAATGAAACCTACTTGCTGGCACCTTGATCTATGACTTTACAGACTCTGGAATTGTGAGAAATAAATTTTTCTTGTTTAAGTCCTCTAGTTTGTGTAAATTTGCTATGGCAGCCCAAACAGATTAATACAATGTCCTGTCCCTGTTTTTTCATGCTGCTTTCTTGTTTAACAATGTGTCATGAATTACACTCTTCTCCATCTAGGTCTATCCCTATCCTAAACACTTTTGGTGGTCATATCAAAATCTTTTGAGAAGTATTTTCAAAAGTTCTCATTCTCCCTCAGGATTCAGACAAGTGAGGTTCTTTTACAGATGGGATGGCTCATACCTCATACATATTCATGTTGTAAAAAAGTTTTGATAGTCTTGCCTCACCTAAAACATCTAGAATTGCAACAATATTTTTTTTTATTTTTGGAGTTTCAATTGTCCCTTTAATTTAACCTTTTGAGATCCATAGGTTGAGCATCACTTGCAACAGACACACCTGAAATGCTGTGGAAAATTTAACATTACTGGCCTATACTAACATCAGAATCAGTAGTGTTTTGATAAGGAGATTAGAATATGGGTTAATGACAAGTTATCCAGGTCATTATAACACATCTTAGGCATGTTAAAATGTAATTCTCATATAGACAACCCATTGGGAAATATGTAAATATATATAAAACTCGACAGAAGTTCATTTTATTTTCCTCTAAATAGTTCATTTTTCTAGCAAAAGGTATCCTTGATCTTGTTGTATATCTGGTTCTATTTTCTGAAAGAAACTATTATCCCTATTTCAGAGGTGATAATCAGAACTACTTGAGAAGGAACAATAAATATTTTGGAAGAATCAGCTTTTTATGATTAGTAATATAATTCACTGAAAGCATCTGTTATTATTTTTGTTTATTGTATAATTTTCTGTAGGAAATTTAAAAAGACAAATCTTTAACAAGGCAGTATAAACACAGAAAAAGCACTGAATATTTTATATAAAGAAAAACAATATAATAAGTTGGTGAGCACAAATACACACAATGTAGATTTATAAATCAAATGACAAAATGCATTTATCTATTGTACAAAGTTTTCCTGAGCCAAACTTGGAGTATATTTATATTAATTAAGTTACTAAATAGCTACTATATTCCTAAATTTTAATCCATTATCTTGTTTTTTTATTTACAATACCAGTTTTCTGAATAATACAAAGTTGCATTTCTACACCCGTGGTCCCCAACCTTTTTGGCACCAGGGGCTGGTTTTGTGGAAGACAATTTTTCCACAGACAGGAAAGGTGGGGTGGGAAGGGATGGTCCAGGTGATAATGCAAGTGATTTTTCAGGCAGTAATGTGAGTGATGGGGAGCGATGGGGAGCGGCAGATGAAGTTTTGCTCTCTTGTCCACTGCTTACCTCCTGTTGTGCAGTCAGGTTCCTAACAGGCCATACGGCCTGGGAGTTGGGGATCCCTGTTCTAAACCACACAATACAAGAAGGATGTAGGTTCTTTTATTTTTTTAATAAATTTATTTATTTTATGTATTTATTTTTGGCTGTGTTGGGTCTTTGTTGCTGCATGTGGGCTTTCTCTAGTTGCAACGAGTGGGGGCTACTCTTCATTGTGGTGCACAGGCTTCTCATTGTGGTGGTTTCTTTTGTTGCTGAGCACTGGTTCTAGGCGTGTGGACTTCAGTAGCTGTGGCACGTGGGCTTAGTACTTGTGGCTCATGGGCTCTAGGGTGCAGGCTCAGTAGCTGTGGCGCACGGGCTTAGTTGTTCCACGGCATGTGGGATCTTCCTGGACCAGGGATTGAACCCATGTCCCCTGCAGTGGCAGGCAGATTCTTAACCACTGTGTCACCAGGGAAGTTGGATGTAGCTTCTTTATATTGTCTTTTAGATGAGTCACTTTTCTCTACTTTTAGCAGTATACCCTGCAAGAGCTACTAATCTGCTTCACATTCTAAATCTATTGTTCTTGTGAGTAATGGAAATTCCCTCCAGATTTCTGCAATAGGTTCATTGCCAGTCAGTTTGGTATTCTGTGCTTTTTACATATTTTTGGCTGTTTGTAAATTTTTGTGGGAGGTTGGGAGTAGTTGTACCAGGAAAGGAGGGTCAGATGGCATTGTATGATGGAATAGCAATTTCATTCCATATTTCTATTATGAAGTTGTTTGTGCCATAAGGTACTTTGGGTGAGTCCTACATCCTCAAATGCTCAGTAAACTTCCATGTGAAATCTACACTCTTATAAAAGAGTTTCATCATATCATTCAGATTATTATCAAAGTGGGTTCTAGCTATCAAAACTCACCAACTCTTTGTTGATGTTCCTTTCAACCACTAATTCATGTGTGAGATAATAATTATGTAAATATTGTCTGGAAAATTTTCTTTATAAGAAACATACATCATCTGCAAAAATAAGTTTTTTTATATTTATTAGAATTGTATCTAATTGCAGCAAAATGCATAGTGACAGTGGCTTATATAAAGTAGTGTTTTTAATTTTTTCATCTAACAAAAATTTTGTAAGTAGGCAATCCAGGGCTGTTACGGTAGTTCCATTATGCCATTAGATAGCCACAACTAATTATTTTGCCTCCTATATTACTATTTGAATTTTAGGAAGAAAGAATGAGAAGGGCAAGAGGCAATTGCTAAGAGTCTGCCTCAATGGTATGTTTATTAGCTATATTAAGCTACATTTGGAGTGCAGGTGGGATGGGGATGTCCCTGATTTATAGCATTTGCTGATTTCATTGATATAAATACTGTTCTTGCAAGCCAGAGAAATAGATGGTTTTACCACAGACTCTTGGCTCTGCCCTCTTTTAAAGCAATTTCTTGGGAGCCACACTAAGAAATTTCTATTTATATCTGATTACTTAGAATTGTATTCTGTAGCAACCCCTTGCTACAGAGGAAGCTAGAAAATAGTACTGCCCTAAAATTAGGGAAGGGGAGAATAGCTGTTAGGCCAAAAGTGTCTGCTATAGTTGTCCATGAAAAACAATAAAATAATATTAGAAATATTTCTGAGGAAGAGAATATTCAGAAAAAATAAATTGGGTTACTTCTATAAAGTAGCAGAAGCAGGCAGATTGAAAGATTACACACAGTAGATGCATAATTCAGGGCTGAAATATTTTATTAAAAAGTTATTAAATTTAAGTATGTAAATATGTAAAGGAATGAAAGTCAAACTGCTGAAAATATTCATATCTTTAAAATATTTGGATGATAGAAAAATATTCTCATTGCATAAAATTTCATTATGGCTATATATATATACACACACATACTTCAAAGGAAGCATATACAGAACATATTTAACATAAATTTATTAATGTCTAATAATGTATAAAATGTAAATTAGTGGCAATGATAGCAAATGGATTTTATTACTTAAAATTGAATTAGAGTCCATTTGTTCTAAAAATAAATTAAGGAAGAAAATATGTATATTCCAAGTACAGAAAATTTTGCTTTCTCTATTCCATTCGAATTCCAAGCAATAACTACGAGAATAATTTTTCCCTGACTCTAAGATGGAGTCAAGAAGATTCATGGGTTCATTTTTTCTAGATCATTGTTTTAATTCTTTCTAAAATCTATTCTATTATTCAGTTTCTAATTAAAATCTACTGTGTGCTAGGCAATTGTGTCAAGACATCTTTTAGCCTGTTGGGGAAGATTGTCAATAAAAATCATTTAAAATATGGAATTCTTACCAACTTCCACTGCAAGGATGAGCTGAAGAACCCTACTGCCCATAAACTAAACTAATTTGAGAATAATTGAAAGCTTAAAAATTAAGTCCTCAGTTAATACAATTGTGAAAAATTGTTTTCCCTCAAGTGTAAAATCATAGAAGAAAATGTAGTACACATTTCTAACTGCATCATGCCTTCCATCATGACAGATCACCTTCTTTGTTTATCTATAGTCAGATATATCTATAATAGGTAATTCCACAGCAAAGGTTGCAAATAATTAAGCTTCTATGTTATTATCATATTCTCCTCAACTTTATTCTGACAATTTTGATTGATTCCAGTTTCTAAAAGTGAGATACTATGTCTTTTTAAAATTATAGTCCTAATATCTATAAAATTCCTGAAATTATAGTAAATGGTTGAAAATAAATGTTGAATGAATAAATGAAAGGCTGAGAGGATATCGGTGGTGTGCTGAAGTTCTGGATTGATAAAAGGCAAAGTGAGTTGGAAAGCAGCTGATAGCCCAAGAAAAAGCTTTTCAATAAATAGCAAAGGCAAGAGACATTGACTCTAGTATGATTTTGGACTCATGCCATACATATTTGTCATTATACATCTAGTGAAAACTAAATTATTTATGCTAATGGACTCTATGGATAATTTAAAATAATTTCTTACTAAGGCAATGCAATACTTTTTTGTACTTACAAAAGAATGTGAAATACCCATATGTTAAGAATCTGCATTTCATCAAAATAATGAAATATGCCTTGACAATATTACTTAAGAGAAGCTAAAATGTGTGTGTGTATATATATATACCTCCTAGTGGCTCTTCTGAACTTGCAATTACTTCATTTGTTTGTAAAAGTGTCTTTTTTATTAGACACTTTTATAGACTTTTTAATTAGATACTTTATATATATATATACATGTGTGTATATATGTATATATACATATATATGTATATGTATATATATATATATAATTACCCAGCTATTTTGGTCTTTTCTTTTTCTATCCCTTAATTTCAAAGGGATAGATATATTTTCATTACTGAACAATAGATAGTGCTAAATTGAGCTGTCCTAAATCTTTCATGATATTTTCTTCTTGAATGTTTTAAGAACAAGCTTATTAGAGCTACTGGCCCTTTCCTGGTAAATAATACATATTTTAGTAAATTCTTTATTCAATTAAGAATCATTTTTAATTATGTACTAAGAACTGTGCAAGGTATTAGACAATTTCTAGGGAGAAATATCCTTGATTTTAAGAAGCTAATAATTTTAATAAAAAAGACATTTTTACAAACAAATGAAAGAATTGCAAGTTCAGAAGAGCCACCAGGAGGCATGTAGGCAAGCATAAGAAGAGCACATGGATTTTAGAACAGGCACCTTCCCTTGATTTAGAATATTAAGGTGGATGGAAAAAGTAGTGCTTTGTTTTATTTTTAAAGAATGACAGCAGGAAGATCAGCTATGAAAGAATTTTTCAAGCAGATTGTCTTAGGATGAATTCCCTAGAAATAGACTCGAAGGAGGTAGCTGCATGTGAGGAAGCAATGAAGTCAAGATTGGAAAGAGGGAAACTGACTCTCAATGTCATAGCAGCTGAACTTTCAACCAATCTTATATGGAGTGCTAGATCTTAGATGGTCCTGTAGACTTTTCTCCAATTGCATTTTTGCACCTGTCATTGTCCCAGGACCTCCCTAACAGAGGGTATGGTTTTTTGAAGCAGTTCCCTGTGTCTGGGGGGAATTCCTAGGGAGAGAAGTGGTTATAATATTCCCAGGGCATGGGGGATGGACATGCTGACCATAAAGAGAGGATCTAAGCACAGTGCCTTAGTATACACCACAGCCCATCTTTTATACTACTAGATCCACTTACTTCTTGTAAGTTCTCAATTGGGCAGAGACATTCTTCCAGGATTCTGGATAGACTTTTTCTCTGGGTAATTTTAAAAGAAGAAAATAGGCAAAGTCATTCCTACTCTCTCCTTTTATTTCCCTAAGCCATGCATCATGTGTTCTATTTATTATCTATCTATCTATCTATCTATCTATCTACCTATCATCTATATCTCATCCAATTCTTACAAGGTATATTTCTTTAGCTGATGCTTCAGCTCTGCCATCAAAATTTTTTTCCATCACCTATTGGGCTAGTAAATTTGTGGTGGTGCAGTATGTGATAGTAACTGTAGCTTCCATAGTCCTGGATCCACTGTCACACCTCTTTTTGTGTAATATAGTTTTCTTGGTCAGTGGAGTGATTACACAAATTCTCTATTTAGAGACCAAACACTCTGTAAGCACTAGGATAGTGGTGCTGGTTAAGGCACTGAAAGCAGAAAAGGCAATTCCATATTTGTAATATGTGTCAATTCTAGTCAAGATGAATTACTGTCTCTTTCAAGATAAAAGGCATCCATATTGATGGAGCATTGGTCTCTGTTGCTAGAAGGTTGGACATTCAGTAGCAGCAGTGGTTAGACCAGACTTGTTGAGTAAAGCCCATATTATTGGTCCTACACATAGCTTTTAAAGTCCTTTCAGCATTGCTACTCTGTCCATGAACACTTTTGGCCACACTAGGGTTATTGATGACAGAGCCCAGCCGACATTACCTGATCAAGTTATTTTACTGGATGTTTAGTGGCTCTCCTTTGGTGATTGCCCTCCAAGCAGGATTAATACGTAATCAAAATCTTCAGAATTTCTACTGACTCCTGTAGGTCAATCAACATTTCTCTCCTCCAGGCCTCTGCGTTCCTAATCTTGCAACACATTTCTTTATTCAAGACCCTAAATAGCCACAAGATCTGAGACAGGACTCAATTTACTACTTGACTCCCATTGCCCTAGTCAAACAGGGGGACCATAGTTGTGCTTGGGGTATATGAGTAACAATGTTAATTCTAGCCCTAAATTAAACAATTTAAGAAATGTCCCCCAATTCCTGATAATCTAAGCAAATATTCTTAAGTCTTTTGTGGGAAGGATTACAGTGATTAATATTGAATGTACTTGCCATGCTGGTTTTAGAGTCCCTCCACATAGGATTCTGTCCTCTTCTTTAGTCAGCATATTCTAAGCCTGAAAACAGGCTCAATTCCAAAAAAAAAATAGGTGAAGATAAAATCTCTATCTATCTGTCTATCAATCTATCTATCTATCTACATATTTAGGTACAATGCCCTCATGCCCTTGCTCATCCATCCTTGTGTTTTTTTGACTGTATAAATTAAGCAAGTCCATTGTTGACCACATATTTGCTTTCCTCTAGAAACAGCATGTTCTGTCAACCAGTTCATTATTTTGTGCAAACTGGATCCCTTCTGACAATCACTTTGATCTTACCACTCATTACAGTAAATGGTGGTCACCTTGCTCCTGCCATTTTAGCACCACTTGGCTCTGATTGAAATCTTATTATCATTGCTATCAAGTTCTTTATAGCTTTTTCTATTATAAATCCTAATCTAAAGAGGAAGGTTACCACTGAATTTCTTCATGTTTCTGGTGCCGTTTATTTTTTGTTGTTGTTGTTTGTTTTGTTTTGTTTTTGTTTTTGTTTCCAGTGCATTCCTAATTACTTTAGTAATACACAGTACTCAGAGTCCTCCTGTGGAACCCTGTGATGTTCTGATATTAAAGAGTGTATCCTATTTCTCTCCCATCATGGTTCTGAAATTACTAATTCATTTAATGTGGGTCATTGCCTTTAATAATAACCATCTTAGAGGTATGTTAGCACTGTCTCTCGAAGCCCTTTCTGGGATGTTAAATTCTATAACATAGGAAAGTGTTCCTGGATCTATCAGCTGTCCCTTATCCCAATTTTTTTCTACCTCTTTTCCCCCTTCATATGCCATCTCTAGATTCTGTCTCATCTTTACTTTCCCATCTGCTAGTACCTTCTAATCAGATTCTGCTGTTTGTTTGGTATATAATCTCTCTTCTTCTTTAGCAGGTCTAGAACTTCCTCATTCTGGATGTTTTGGAATTTAACCTTCGTTGGCAAGATTTTATCTCTTCATAAGGGTGAATGTCTACATTTGCAGGCCAAAGAGGTACAGAAGAATCTGGGAGTTCATGTTTCTTAACTGTATCTACTCAGATATTTGCTTACTAAGTCTTATGATCTGTCTTCTTCCCTGTTGGTGCCCTTACCTTGGCATAGAAAACCTACATGTCTTGAGATTTCAACCTTCTCTACTGATACTTCTTCTGTTACTTCCCAAGCCTGGTCTTTTCTTCTGTCTGCCCTCTGGCTGCAGACAAAAGTTTACTAATAGTTACCGAGGAAGTCTTCTGGCTTTAACATTTTGCCTTGAATTTGTGATTAATTTTGCTCAGCCTGTTATTATCTTTCATTAATGAATTGATGACACTAAAAATAATCGTCCAATTCTGTTGTCCTTAGAGTTACCAATTCCTATATTTCCTAGGGGTCAAAAGTACTGCATCAGTCAGTGTTTTCACTTCCACCAATGACAATTTTAACAGATGCTCTTTACAGTTTTACAAGGATTATCAGTGGTCCACCTGTGACTGGTGATAAAACCCTAATTTTCAGCCATCAAGGGATCTCTCTGTAAAATCCCACTGTGGAGTCTGCTTCCCAGGATGACTTTTGGTAGTGACTGTCTAGATTAGGTTTCCTGGCAAAATACAGAGGGTTGCATGAAAAAGGTTTACTGGGAAGTGCTTTGAGGAGATATACCTATAAAAATGCAATGAAAGTAGAATTAGACAGAGAGGAATGTTGATTCACATTGTTGTTGCAGCTTAGACCTCAGCATTTCCTACTGAGAACTCTGAAGCTGTGGTGACCCTTCAAAATTTTCCACAATTGAAGCAAAGGCTGGGACTTTTAAATCTCTCATTAACCAGCCTTCAGCTGCAGGCCATCTCTTAGGATGAGTAGAAACCTTAGGTGAAGCAGTTCCCTGAATCCAGAATAATGCCTAATGAGGAGCTCAGCCTTGACTAATCACCAGTTGACATTCCCAGCAGCTGGCAGATGAGTGTGTTGGCCCAAAATAGGAGATCTCAGTGGAGCATCATTTTACATAAAACACATAGAAAATTCAGTCCAGTTTGTATGGAGTCATAAGAATTGAATAAGCAAAAAGAAGGAACATGAATATAACATCAACAGAGATAAATTTAATAAAAACACACAGTTATAAGTTTCCACAGATGTTAATTACTATTAAATCATTGAAGTAAGCAGCAGTTTGAACCAATGAAGTAAAACTTGATGATGTATTTCCAGGTTGTTATGAATATTTTTTGTATAGCTCTTAAAAAGTTGTAATACTTAATAGATGATAATAATCTTCCATCTATCTCAATAACAATTTGCATTCTTAATTTAAAATAAAGATTCAGTATTGGATATAAAAAGAATAGTCTTATTTTGTAACTCTTTGTAAAATTAACTTTGAATAAAAGTCAAAATAAGACAAATCTGTTATTTGTCTCTTTCATCAGAGATCATACAGATCACCAAGGGGCTAACTAGATTAGGGCAACCTTCTGGAAAGAAGAAAATTAATTACAAACTAATTTACTCCTTCCTAAATGTTTATTTTGCTTTTGTAATAAGATTACTCTTACATAGATGGCTGAGTTTGTAATTTCTAACACAAAATAAATTAGAATGGAAGAAATTTTATGTTTAGAATCTTTCTCAAGTTGAGTACTTAAAACAAGCAACTCATGCAGCTCAATAACAAGAAAAACAAACTACCCAATCCAAAAATGGGCAGAAGACTTAAATAGACATTTCTCCAAAGAAGATATACAGACTGCCAACAAACACATCAAAGAATGCTCAACATCATTAATCATTAGAGAAATGCAAATCAAAACTACAATGAGATATCATCTCACACCAGTCAGAATGGCCATCATCAAAAAATCTAGAAACAATAAATGCTGGAGAGGGTGTAGAGAAAATGGAACACGCTGGCACTGCTGGTGGGAATGTGAATTGGTTCAGCCACTATGGAGAACAGTATGGAGGTTCCTTAAAAAACTACAAAGAGAACTACCATATGCCCCAGCAATCCCACTACTAGGTATATACCCTGAGGAAACCAGAATTCAGAAAGAGTCATGTACCAAAATGTTCATTGCAGCTCTATTTACAATAGCCCGGAGATGGAAACAACCTAAGTGCCCATCATTGGATGAATGCATAAAGAAGATGTGGCACATATATACAATGGAATATTACTCAGCCATAAAAAGAAACGAAATTGAGCTATTTGTAATGAGGTGGATAGATCTAGAGACTGTGATACAGAGTGAAGTAAGTCAGAAAGAGAAGGACAAATACCATATGCTAACACATATGTATGGAATTTAAGGAAAAAAAATGTTATGAAGAACCTAGGGGTAAAACAGGAATAAAGACAGAGACCTACTGGAGAACAGACTTGAGGATATGGGGAGGGGGAAGGGTGAGGTGTGTTAGGGCGAGAGAGAGACATGGACATATATATACTAACAAACGTAAGGTAGATAGCCAGTGGGAAGCAGCCGCATGGCACAGGGAAACCGGCTCGGTTCTTTGTGGCTGTCTGGAGGGGTGGGATAGGGAGGGTGGGAGGGAGGGAGACAAAGAGGGAAGAGATATGGGAACATATGTATATGTATAACTGATTCACTCTGTTATAAAGCAGAAACTAACACACCATTGTAAAGCAATTATACCCCAATAAAGATGTTAAAAAAAAAAAAAAAGAGTATGAGATGAGTGAAAATGTAATAGTAACATTCCTACCTTTATTTCTAAAAGTTGACTGAAACTATGAAGATGAAAGAAAAATACACGCTATAGGGCTTTCCTGGTGGCGCAGTGGTTGAGAGTCCGCCTGCCAATGTAGGGGATGCAGGCTCGTGCCCCAGCCTGGGAAGATCCTGCTTGCCATGGAGCGGCTGGGCCCATGAGCCATGGCCACTGAGCCTGCGCATCCGGAGCCTGTGCTCCACAATGCGAGAGGCCACAGCAGTGAGAGGCCCGCATACCGCCAAAAAATAAATAAATAAATAAATAAATAAAAATAAATAAATAAATGCTGTAATCATTACTGAAGTACATTTGACTTTATGAGGAAATTTTGTTAAATATGGTAAGAAGAATGTCAGTAATATGAGCCAATTTACAATAACTTTTCCTAGAGTGCAGGAAACTTCAAAGCTAGGGGAAATGGTGGCCTATAGAAGAGATACGTGTATCTTGTTTGTAGCCTACAGTGTGTGTGTGTAATATGATACTTCATTGGCACGCAAATATAAACAATAAATGGGCAGTTCTCCATGTTAGTGCAACAAAGCTCCCAGGTCTGTTTGAGTACCTTGCATACCAGGAAGAGACACTAGTTAAAACATACACTAAATAAAACATACTACCAGTGAAACTGACATTTAGTCATAATTTCAATAAACATAGAAAAAGTAATGTAGGACAAATATGTAATCACCAAAGAAAAGTACAAGTTTAAAAAAATAGAATAATAACAAATTTTAAGTCTTGGTAGCTTAGATCTCTGGAAAATGGCACATGTATATAAGAGATAATTTTCTAAAATGAAAGAGAAAAATATTATAAAACTTAATGGTTATAAATGTTTTATTATCTTTAGACCTGAATCTGAATCCTAGAGTTTCAAATTTGGATTTATAATTTGGCAAATGTAATTCCTTTATGTTTATTATTTATTTTATTATCTTTCTATATAGGTTGTAGTGAATATCATATAAGAAAAATGTTACTCAACTCTTTGGAAGTAGTATTAGGTTTCCAATTGTGGACTGAAAATCATGCTTCTGTGTACTTCAAGATAAAAATGTTTACAAGTCCAGGTTCATACTGCTTGCCACAAGACAGGCCAATAAATCAAGAGACAAGTTGTTGGGGCAAGGAAGATGAACTTTATTGGAAAGCCAACAGACAAAGAAGATGGTGGATTAATGTCCTAAAGAACCATCTTCCCTGAGTCAGAATCCAGGCTTCTTTTATATTGAAAAGTGAGGAGGTAAAGTTATGGTTCCAGCCAGACTCTAGAAAGGATGTTAAACAAAAGTATTTTAGCTTAACATTCATTACCTGGGAGGCAGGGTTCCCAGAGATGGGTCATTATGTATAATATAGGCAGCAAACCTTTAGTGATTAACTTGTAATAGAATGCAAAAGTTCTTCCCTATTATGGAAAAGCTTTGAAATTTTTTTTTTTCTAAAGTACAATACTAAATAGAATTTTGGAAACAACAAATAACACATTTCTCTCCTACAAGTCCCCCATTCTCAGCCTCTAGCCACCAAAATAATGATTCTGATATTTCCCCTTCTCTTCCCTTAACAAGTCACAATTGGCATGGGCAGCAAGGATGAATTTCATGAATAGTAGATATAGGCATTTATAGAAAATTCTACAGTAGTCTATAGAAATTTAGCCTGTCAGCAATGTAGATACCACTTTAATCAAATAAGGAATTTTGCTAGACTACAATTTACTATAGTCATAATTATGCCAGTAGGTTTCTAATAAATTTAAATTATTTAAACTATTATTTAAATTATATGTCACATATTTTGAAAACTTTTAAGATAGGAAATAAAACATTTTCAGTTGTAAATGCCCTAATTTCCCCTTCAATTAAGGCATGGTATTATCCAATGGTGAAAAAAATTTAGATAGTTTTCTCTTTCTTCTGTCTATGGAAAAATGATTTTTTCATAATCAATGCAAAATGCGTACATGAATATTTATTCAAGAATTAGATATTAATGAAATAACAGATAAATATATTTGAAGTGTAAAACATTTTAGTTCAGCAAAATACACAAATTTAGTATTGTACTAAATTAGATAAAAAAGAATTTTTTACATATTAGCAATTGATATTTATTTATTTACAATGTGACAGTGATCAAATTAGATTGAAAAAAGTCCTAAGAAACTTCCTGCTTCCCTGTCTTGTTAGAAGAAAGGTATGGATGACATAGATCAATAACTTTCACTATTATTCTAATATCTATCTTCAAAATCACAAGACTTCAATAGTTGAAATAAGTGAATAGAAAATTACTGCAAAACGAAATGGAAATTTGGGACCCACTGAATGATTTACTTGAAAAGCTGCTTCAAACACCAAAGACTGTATTATTGTAATTGTTCTCCATTTGAAATCTATTTCTATCCTGTTACAGAAGAATGACAATAAGGCAAATATATATATATATATATATATATATATATATATATATATATATATATATA
>NW_006776934.1:739874-747532 GCF_000442215.2 Lipotes vexillifer | reverse complement strand
ATATATATATATATATATATATATATATATATATATATATATATATATATAAAAATAAGGCTATATATATATATATATATATATATATATATAATTTCAGCAAAATTGACAAAACAGGTATTTGGCTATTTTCTTCACTATATTGAAAGCACAGTTTGAACCAGTTTCTCCTCATTCATTAATGAGTCTTTTCTTCCTTATTCTTTCACTGTATAAATAATTATTCACAATATAATCTATTTAAGCAAGATTTACATGAACATAATTTTAATGTGAAACTCTGTATTATTTATTGAAAATTTCCACTATGAAAAGTCCTTTTACCAAGGCTTGACTTGTGACCCAAGGTATGATCTATCCTGGAGAATGTTCCATGAGCACTTGAGAAGAAAGTGTATTCTGTTGTTTTGGATAGAATGTCTTATAAATATCAATTAAGTCCATCTTGTTTAATGTATCATTTAAAGATTCTGTTTCCTTATTTATTTTCATTTTGGATGATCTGCCAATTGGTGAAGGTAGGGTGTTAAAGTCCCCTACTATGATTGTGTTACTGTTGATTTCCCCTTTTATGGCTGTTAGCAGTTGCCTTATGTATTGAGATGCTCCTATGTTGGGTGCATAAATATTAACAATTGTTATATCTGCTTTTTGGATTGATCCCTTGATCATTCTGTAATGTCATTCTTTGTCTCTTACAATAGTCTTTATTTTAAAGTCTATTTTGTCTGATATGAGAATTGCTTCTCCAGCTTTCTTTTGATCTCCATTTGCATGGGATATGTTTTTCCATCCTCTCGCTTTCAGTCTGTATGTGTCCCTAGGTCTGAAGTGGGTCTCTTGTAGACAGCATATATACGGGTCTTGTTTTTCTATCCATTCAGTCAGTCTATGTCTTTTGGTTGGAGCATTTAATCCATTTACATTTAAGGTAATTCTCGATATGTATTTTTCTATTAACATTTTCTTAATTATTTTGGAATTGTTATCATAGGTCTTTTCCTTCTCTTGCATTTCCTGCCTAGAGAAGTTCTCTTAGCGTTTGTTGTAAAGCTGATTTTGTGGTGCTGAATTCTCTTAGCTTTTGATTGTCTGTAAAGGTTTTAAGTTCTCCCCTGAATCTGAATGAGATCCTTGCTCTTTAGAGTAATCTTGGTTGTAGGTTTTTCCCTTTCATCACTTTAAATATGTCCTACCACTCCCTTCTGGCTTGCAGTTTCTGCTAAAAGATCAGCTGTTAACCTTATGGGTATTCCCTTGTATGTTATTTGTTGCTTTTCACTTGCCACTTTTAATATCTTTTCTTTGCATTTAATTATTGATAGTTTGATTAATATGTGTCTTGGTGTATTTCTTCTTGGATTTATCCTCTATTGGACTCTCTGTGCTTCCTGGGCTTGATTGACTATTTATTTTCCCATATTAGGGAAGTTTTCAACTATAATCTCTTCAAATATTTTCTCAGACCCTTTATTTTTCTCTTCTTCTTCTGGGACCCCTATAAGTCGAATGTTGGTGTGTTTAATGTTTTCCCAGAGGTCTATGTGACTGTCCTCAATTCTTGTCATTTTTTTTTTTTTGTTCTTTATTCTGCTCTGAGGGAGTTATTTCCACTATTTTATCTTCCAGCTCACTTATCCGTTCTTCTGCCTCAGTTATTCTGCTATTGATTCCTTCTAGAGAAGTTTCAATTTCATTTATTGTGTTGTTCACTGTTGTTTGTTTGCTCTTTAGTTCTTCTAGGTCCTTGTTAAACGTTTCTTGTATTTTCTCCATTCTATTTCCAAGATTTTGGATCACCTTTACTCTCATTACTCTGAATTCCTTTTCAGGTAGACTTCCTACTTCTTCTTCATTTGTTTGGTCTGGTTTCTTTTTACCTTGCTCCTTCATCTGCTGTGCATTTCTTTGTCTTCTCATTTTGCTTAACTTACTGTGTTTTGGGGGTCTCATTTTTGCAGGCTGCTGGTTTTTAGTTCCCATTGTTTTCAGTGTCTGCCCCCAGTGGGTAAGTTTGGTTCAGTGGGTCATGTAGGCTTCCTGAGGGGACTGGTGCCTGTGTTCTGGTGAATGAGGCTGGATTTTGTATTTCTGGTGGGCAGGACCATGTCCAGTGGTGTATTTTGGGGTGTCTGTGAACTTATTATGATTTTAGGCAAACTCTCTGCTAATGGGTGGTGTTGTGTTCCTATCTTGCTAGATGTTTGGCATGGGATGTCCAGCACCAGACCTTGCCAAGCTGGGTTCTAGCATTGAGATGGAGATCCCTGGGAGAGCTCTTGCCTATTGATATTGCATAGAGGGAGGTCTCTGGGTGTCCAGTGTCTTGAACTCAGTTCATCACCTCAGAGACTCAGGCCTGACACCTGGACAGAGCACTGAGACCCCCATCAGCCACATGGCTGGAGGATGGGAAAATCAAAGGATTTAGGTTTCTGGCCCTTGGATCATGGCCCACTTTGTATTGGGGTTCCACAGCTCTGGCTCAGTGGTTGGAATAGCTGCCCTGGGAGCTTCGGAGTGTTGGTTCTTGGCACCTGTGTGGAGAAGCGCTAGGCACACCTCCACCTTCCCCTCTTCTCTTGATTTTGTTTTTTTCTTTTTCTATTAAAAAAAAAAACTTCTTTGTTTCCCTTTAGTTTTTATTTAAAGGTTTAGTTTTATTTATCACTTATATATCATTATCATTATGATATATAAGTGATAATAAACAAAAGGTGAAACCAACAAAAAAGAAAGGAAAGTGATATTAATACTCATTTGGTATATAAGATATATAAAAGAGTATAAGGAAGAGAATAATTTTGACAATATTCTTTGGGAAAAAGAGTTAAATTAACACAATTAAAGTATTACAAAAGTACTAAGTCTAGTGTTTTATTTAACATATTTAATTAAGTGCCTATTACGTGCTTGTCATTTGACTATGACCTGGGCAAACAAATATGAACAGAAAACTCCAAGCTAGCAGCTTACTATCTCATAGAAAATGTGACATTTGAAACAAAAGCAAATCCTTTTATAGGGATGGTTAAGTATGGTGTACAATTATATAAGTATGTATGACTATCAAAAACTTGCAGTAAATGTTCAGTAGAATATTGAATCTAGGGAACTGATTTGAGAAACTAACTGATTTTTGAAGAGAATTAAAACCACTTAGAAAATTTTCACAATAGCTTGTTTCATTTTAAAATAGTAAAATTAGATTATTAAAATATTAATTTAAATTAGAGAAAGTATTTCAAAAGTTAAATATTTATATCCAATTAAAGTTTTATTATTTTAATTTTTTTTCTATATTGTTATGAATTCATAATATTAATAAGATTGGGAATAAGATGTGGTTTGGAGTGGGACAGGGGATTTCTGAATTATCTCTAGTGGAGAACCGATATAAGAATAAAATTACGTGGGTGAAGAGAAAGACAGCCGAGGATTATTCAAAGCAAAGTATTGTTTTCAATAAACTGTAAGTTGGATACAAATAATGGAGCTTTGATCTTTTTGAGGATATTTAAATACTACCCTGACTATGAAGATATATGAGAATTCTTATGTCTGAAGAAGGTAGAAAGTGGAGAGGAAGAGCCAGCAGACCATTGAAACAGGAGAGGGTTGGACACATTATTAGTGTACCCAAAAGACCCAGAAATATCACCATCACATTATATTTCTCTAGAAATAGATCGTGATAAGAGCCATGTGCTTAACTGCTCCTATGTACCAGCATTATTCTTACAAAGGAAGAGTACTTCTAATGCTCATAACAACTTTACACACTACATATTTTATCTGAGTGGTACAAACACACATGCTTTTAGAGCCATTATTCAAAGGTCTATAGCTTCACTATTTAGCTTTTAAATGTGTTTACTACACCACATGGGAAAATTTTTAAATATAATTTTGGAAGATTTTACTCCACTGAGATGTGTCTATGACAACTATACATTTTGAGCAAAATATTGAGGCATAAGCTCAGACCAGATTTGAAACTCTTTGGAAATTCCTTCCCATATCTGTTTTATAGTAGTCTTGCAATTTCAGAGAAATAAATATCACTGCTCTTTGGATAGAAGAATAGATTCTTATATAAGTGCTGACCTTATCACCTTTATCTACCACAGAGCCTTCTCTATTGATTAATTTTTCAGGTTTATATATTTAACCACAGAAAACCTTATTTCTACATATGTTTTCAATCTATAAACATGCTTAAGTCTTTGTCCTGCTGAGAGCAAACAAAAGAAAACAGAATAATAATATCCTTTAACCTGTTCCCACACCTACTTATGGCTTTAGCTGTATCTTTCCAATCACAGCTGCCTTTGATATGATAGCAGTCTAACTTTCTTTTCTTACTCATCCACCAAAAAATGGCTTTTAGACATGACTTTCTGTCAATGATGATCTGTGTTTCAGTATAACTCTGCCATAACCTTTATGTGGTTTTCTACAGTATAACCCTCCATTGTCTCTGAAAGAAATCTCTTGGAATACATAACATCACTTCTTAATTTTCTGAACATTTTCCCAATTCATTTCACAAACCATTTCACTTCTTTGAATTTGGTCACCTTCTTTTCTCAGATGCTAAACACTCATCCCTTGAAAGTTGCAAACTTTCCAGGGCTTTTACCTGAGCTACAAATGATCATATTAACATAAACTGTCAAAACTAAATTGAAGTGTCTATCTTCCCCACTTCTTTTCTGTCAAGGAGATCATGCAATGTAACAGAGAAGAGATCAAACTAAATTCAAAACCAATGAATAGAGAAAGTTTTGTGTTTTTTTGTTTGTTTGTTTGTTTGTTTTGTTTTGTTTGTTTGCATTACATGGGCCTCTCCCTGTGTGGCCTCTCTCATTGCAGAGCACAGGCTCTGGACGCGCAGGCTCAGCAGCCATGGCTCACGGGCCCAGCCGCTCCGTGGCATGTGGGATCTTCCTGGACCAGGGCACGAACCCCTGTCCCCTGCATCGACAGGTGGACTCTCAACCACTGCGCCACCAGGGAAGCCCAATAGAGAAAGTTTTGAAGTATAATTTCACTAGTTTTTTAGCTGTAATTATTTCATAATAATCTCTATTCTAACTTGAACTTCAAACATAAAAAGTAAAAACAGAAGTTCCATTTTTATCTTTACACCAGATAAATTTCTTCAACTATGTAATGTCACTGCTCACTGCAAAGTAGGTGATAACCAAACCAAAAATAAACAAACAAACAAACAACAACAACAAAAACATAATTCAGTATTTATATAGTGATACAGACTTAGTTTTTCAAATTTTATCACACTGACAAAGCCAAATGGTACTGACAGTAAAATGTTTGGGAAAGAATTAACCTGTAAGAGCAAACATCAGGGAAGGGTTTACTTCAGGCTTTTCATAAAATTACAGGACAGCTTGTAAGAGAACTTTTATATTAAACTATTCAGTGCTTCCCCTTTTTCCTCCCAATTAGTGTATGTTATTATAAAATAATTAATTTGAGAGTATGTTACCTCATATTGACCAGTTCATCTAATCACAACACTCTTTTCATTAATGTATTTTTGACTGTTACTCAAATAAGGAAATTACTTCTTCCTCAAATATGCCCTTTATTACCTTATTTGTCAAAATATTCTCTTTTCTTTACCTGCTTCTTTACTTACTATTATCCTGATATCTATACTTAGAATAACCATGGTGGAGCTAATCAAGATGAAATGGTGATGTGTGTCTTTGGAAATATTGCTTAAAAATAATGTATTGTTTGTCTATTTGTTAATTCTTAATTGTTCGTTAATTTTATATAATTTTATTAATAATTTTGGAAAATATAACACAAAGCAAAACAGACAGGCAAACAGAAACAACAACCAAAAAAAAAACAAAAAAAGCAAAAAACAACACTCAAGTCATAGAAGAATCTAGAACTACAAAGAGAGCTTTAATTAAAAAAAATATTTTTAAAAGAAAATATTAACATTTCTAAAATGAAAATAAATTACCACAAGGAATTAAGTGGGTTTTGTTGATATTATTTTTGTATTTTTAATTACAAATTAACAGAGTGCAGAAAACATTATGCTGTCAAGCCAACAGAAAGATGTTAACTTAAGTCTTAAATATAATGAAAAAACAAACAGAAAAAAAAATCTTCCCAAGTGACACAGTAGGTAGTCTACCAGGCCAACTCAAGTTCAGTACAACATGGAGTATATTGCTTGTGGCAATATACCCAAGAATGGCGTTGGGATAGGAGAGGAGAAGGGAGCAAAAGAACTGACAAAGTTTTGACTACAGCAAATAACAAGGAGATTTATATACCATGAAAGCATTCAAGAATGCTGAAGCATGATTGACATCATATATAAAATTGAGGGTCAGGAAATGAATGGATCATGGGTAACTTTGTAATCTAATAGGATCTCAATGCACTAGTTTTCAACTGTCTTTTACTTGTGGGAATTTAAAAGAAATGTATTTTTACATTAGCTTTAATATGATTATCCTTTGAAAGCAATTTTATTCTCCACAAATACAACTTATGCTAATTTTTGCTGTTACTGGCTAATTATATATTAAAGGACTTTTTAAATATTCTTATTAGGATTCAAATATTAAAAGTCATATATCCTTTAATTAAGCATTATTCAGATTACATTAAAATTAGAAAATAAATAAACTGAACAGACAACTAAAAGACATATAATAGAATTTAACCAAAAGCAACTTGTAGTTTTAACAAAACTCTAAATACACATTTAACTTACAGGCACATAACTATATTTTGGGTTATATGTGATAGACAATTAAATGGGTGCTTCTTGAGATAAAATAGAAGTGTGTGTTTTAAAATGTTTTCATGTCTCATGGTGTCTATGGCTCCCACAAGAATCCCTATGTTCAGAGATTTGCTAGAATAATTCAAGGGATTCAGAATATAGCTGTATGTGTGGCTAAGATTTACTATAGGGATAGTTTAAGGACACACATCCAGATCATAATAGAAAAAGACAAAGGTGAAGTCTGGAGAAATCTATTTGAAGGCTTCCTTATGCTCCATCTCTCCCTCCCATGAGGAGTCACATAGAGTACAATTTTCTTCCAACAACAAAAATGCAGCAACATATGTACAATAGCTATACTCGTGGAAGACCTTTAGAGATTCAGCTGTCAAGGTTCTGACTGAGGTCTGGTCACATAGGCACCCGCTGTCTAGCAGGTACCAAAATTCCAGATTTCCAGAATAAAGCAGGCATTTGGAATAAGCCATATGTTCACCATTAACCATATTGTTTACACAAACAGAATCGGCAGAGTGAGCCACATTCATCAACGTTTTCTAGTTAAATGTTGCCTGGGAACACTCCAAGAGCCAAGTTCCCAAATGCCCGATGTAGGCCAACTTTGCAAGTAAGCCTTTATAAGGATAACAGTCTCAAGTTTTCTAAATCTTTTTTTTCAAACCCACAAATTTTAGATCAAATATATGAGTAGGGGCTTCCCTTGCAGGGGACACGGGTTCGTGCCCTGGTCCGGGAAGATCCCACATGTCGCGGAGCAGCTGGGCCCATGAGCCATGACCGCTGAGCCTGCATGTCCAGAGCCTGTGCTCCACAATGGGAGAGGCCACAACAGTGAGAGGCCCACGTACCGCAA
>NW_006776934.1:703840-739796 GCF_000442215.2 Lipotes vexillifer | reverse complement strand
CCGAAAAAAAAAAAAAAAAAAAAAAAAAAAGAATATATTGATTTTCCAATTCAGATGTTTTCACTCCATTTTAGTTAACTGAGCTACGAGAGGCCAGCTGTATTAATTTTATAGGGCTGCTGTAAAAATATACCACAAACTAGGTGGCCTAAAACAACAGAAATTCATTCTTTCTCAGTCCTGGAGGGTAGAAGTCTAAAAGCAGGGCCATGATCTCTCTCAAGGCTCTAAGAGAAAAACTCGCCTATGCCTTTCTCTTAGCTTCTGGTGCTGTAGGCAGAAGACAAGGCATTGACCATCCTTGTCTTGTTGACATATTGCTCCAATCTCTGCCTTTGTCTTCATAGGGTATCCTGCATGTGAGACTGCATCTCAGTGTCTCTTCTCCCCTTACCCAGCATCAGCCATATTGGATGAGGGTCCACCCTATTTTCAAATAAGGTCACATGCGCAGGGACTGAGGGGTTAGAATTTCAACTTATCTTTTTGCAAACTAAATATTCCAAATATTATGAAAGGCTGTTTCTCTATAAAACTACTAGGTCTGTTTAAAACATACTGTTTAATACATCACTAGCTACTGAATAAAGGAAACCAAGAAAAACAAAACAAAACCACACAAAACAGATAAAGAGTGAGAGAAAGATAGAGAAAGAGATAACTGAAATCCAAAAAATATACTGAAATAAATGTGAAGAGATTCCCCTGAGGACAGTTGGTGCTATAATTTCATGAGTTTCTTTGAGGAGGTAGCAAGGTAAAGGAAATTATATCACTAAGCCAGAGATCCCTAAAGGAAGACACACACACACACACACACACACACACATGATTTGCTCTTATATTTCTTTATACTTGAAATAGTTTTATGTCTAAATCCAGAGATTAGTTCCCTTCCCATTATATTATTACTACCTGATAGTTACATAACTCAGAAAGTTGTTAAAATGACTACTAATTATTTTGGTTCCTATGTATCAATAATCAGCATCTGGCTCTCTGTAACATCTTAAAGGTTTTTATAATTACATCAGAAAAAATAAAAAAAGTAGTCCCTAATTTAATTGAGCTTGATCCTAATGGAAAATTTGAAAAGGAGGAAAAGGAAGAAAAGGAGGAGACAGGAAGAAAAATGGGAGGAGAAGGAGGTCCTGCAGCAGGACAAGGAGGAAGAGAAAGAGGAGAGACAGGAGGAGGTGGCGGAGTGGGAGGAGAAAATAAATATGATTCTCTGATAGAGACTACGTTGAGATGGGGAAGGGCTGGTACACTCTTGAGAGCTGTTGCTGTGTAATTGCCCAATTTTCAAGCTAGAGTGAAAGTCTCCCTCTAGCAAAAAATATACCAACAAAGCCTATCACTGTGCCTGGTATGGAATAGGCACTCCATAAATACGTGGATGGAAAATAATGGACTGTAAACGTAGATAACTGCCTTAAAAACTCATGAGGGAAAAATGGATAATATTTAAAATGCTTTTTAAAAGTTTAAATTTGGAACAATGGAAAACTTTATTATCAAATGTTGCAAATTAGGAAAATATAGCAATGTTTCTTTGTTTTTTAATATAAACTAATCACATTATGAGGAAATTTAAAGTATAGGAAAATGTATTTTAAACAAACAATTATTCGAAAAGTTGAGAAGAATTTACAAATGAAAGTTATGAATGGACTAGATTCCATGTGACCCATGAAAAATTAGACTATTAAAAATTATATTGTATTTTTTACTTTGTTTGGCTCAGAGGTATTTCCATGGCTTCAGAATCTGAAAAATGATTTTCCTTTAGTTACCAAATCTTTTAGTATCTCTTCTACCAAATCCCATTTTATCTCTCCTTTCTTTACTCTTTATCACAATAGTATCATTTCTCAGTCATGGCTAGGTATATTTTTCAAACTCACTGGTGACTGAGCCACTGTTCTCCCTTTCCACCTACATGTCAATTGTTGAAGAATGGCAGTAGGTTTCCTCCTTAATTTTCCAGTGCTTCTTTCCATACTGTTAAATCATATTACAAGGGAGCAGCAGACAGGATTCAGGCTGCACCGAGGAGGTAAATTGTTAGCTGAAATCCCTTTCTCTACTACAGAAGTCTCCAGCAGCATTATAAGAAATAGTTATTTGTTTCTCTTGCTTAGCAGTTTACAGTGATCCTTTTCTGTATTTGGAAGAAAATTTGTGATTATATAAAAATATAAACTTTGGCAGCATTTTAAATATTTCAAATTATTTCACTAAAGGAGTCGGGTCTTTAAGTGATATTCCAAAATCTTAGTGTTTCAATTTCTCAGTCTAGAACTTCAAAATCACCAGGCTGTTTTAAAAATGCATGCTTGGAGCAACAAGGAAATCTGAGTAAGTATGTAAGATGTGTATTCATTTATATATATATTTATTCTATATTCCTGGAAGTGTAATTCTTCAGATTTATCTTGAATTTAATGTGATTCAAAATTATATAAATAGGCATCTACTCAAAATGTACAATATTGCTTTTTGGAAAAAAATAACCTTATAATATGACATATTTTACTGTCATGATTTTTAAAAAATATGGATGGTTTTACTTTTTAAATAATACCTATATATATTTAATTTTATTCACTGGAGAAAATATAAGCTATGAGAAGTTATAGCTTTTATAGAGTATGTAGTTATTAAAAGCATATTTTCAGTTTTTCTTGTACTATAAATATAGCTTGTCAGAGTGTGCTGTAAAATCTCAAATATACTAATTAGAACTTCATTCACAACTTAGCTTTAAAGTGAGAGGAGGATCCAATGAAATGAAAGCTACAGTATCTTGCATAACAAGTTATTTATATGAATTAAGGGACATGTAAAAGTAGAGCAAAAATGAAACTGGCAAAGTGCTAATATTTTCTTCCCATAGTAGGAGGAAGTTTTGATTATAGCACCATCAAATTTTCTTTTTCTTTTAATAACAATTTATATTGTCCATCTCAGTTTTTTCACAGATAATTCTTGGCAACGGTCATGCAGTTTGGTGGAAAGCTTTATTTCTGGCTTGAAGTGTTTTATTTTTTTCCCACTGTCTCTTGAAGAAGAGTTTAAAATCTGAAGGCTTTCCCCAATTTTAAATTCCTTGTTTTCTGCCAAAGGAAAAACTTTCTATCTCCCATCTCCAGATGTATATTTATTACCATGGACTGAAAGTAGTAAATTTAAACATTTGGATATCTACAATTTTGTTAAAGAAAAAAAATTATAATAAATTAGAAATTACATTAGAACAAATATTTTATGTCAATATAGGCTTTACTTTGACTTAAATCCATATATCAGAATTTTCTCCCTTCTGTAATTCATGTACAGAAAAGCTGTATTAAAAATTGAGCCAAATTTTTCATACTAAAGAACTGTTATTATATTTACTTCTTCCTCCTGCCCTTTTGATTAAAATTTGTCCATCTTTTTGTTTTCAATTTTCTTTCTTGTACATGCATGTAGTAATGAAAGTAAATATCAGAAAACATTGGTTGTTAAGTTTTTTAAAAAAATAGAAAAAAATCTTAGCAAGGATCCTATTACAGTGGCAAATTGATTTAAAAACATAAACAACTATCTTTTATTAATAAAAATGTTTTGATAAAACACTTGCTTGGTGCTAGAGATAATGTAGGATCAATACCTGAAATATATTTAAGAAAAAAATAAGGTGGGGAATTGAAGTGGACAGTTTGATAGAAAAATAATAAAACTGTTATTGTGGGGAATGAAATTTTCCACAGAAATCATTTTTAATGTATTAATTACAATGCTCCATCTGTGCTTGACATGAGCCTAAGTTCATAACCACTGAGCTCCTCGTTAATGTGCATGACAAAACTTCTCTAGCTAGAAAAGAAGCAAGAACACTTGAATTTTACACTCAGGAATTCTGCAAGAGCATTTACTTCTGTAGGATATGACTTCAGTTGTGGGTAGGCTTATCACATCAGCATTTCATTTATAACAATATACTTTCCATATTAATAAATTACAATAACGGCATCATTTCTTACATAAATTATTAGAAATTCCTGGTATTTTGCCAAAATGGTCTTGATTTGAGTTCCCCAAAAGCAAAGCCTGAGGCAAGTTCCAGGTGTTGGTAATTTATCAGGGAGCAAGTCTCAGGAGTCACAAGTGAGGAAGTAGAGAAGAAGAGACAAGGCAGGGAGAAAGACCAACAAAGGGCACATTGATGAGTGGGTTGTCACTGTGGACAACTGGGGTTCAACTCTAAGGGGGATCTGAGGTAGAATTTGTATCTTCATATTATGGACTCAGAAAATGGTTTATTTTTTCTCTAGTTCTGGAGCCTGGTTATTCCTACCCTTAGGCTGAGCAAGTTCCTATGGTAATAGAGAAATTTTATGTTGAATTATATTTTGGATAAGCTTCAACTATTAAGAGTGATTATGTTTGTATACATATATATATATATATATATATATATATATATATGTTTTATTTCTATACATATTCACAATACAGATGTGAGTTTTTCAGCCAAAATAGCTAATTTAATAATTGACAAATTATAAAAATTTGATGACAAACTTCTTAAAACTAGAGAATGTCCCCTGTGTTCTATTTTGAAAAATCTATAACTAAAAGTTGTACTAGGGACACCCACATACCCTGTACCTTGATTCACCAATGGTTAACAGTCTGTCTCATTTGTTTTATCACTTATCATAATATCATTATTGCAATGCAGAGATTTAACAATAATATGACAATACAATCTATTTTAAAATCCATAATTTTAATTTATACATATATTCCAAAAGGTGTTCTTAGGCATATTTTTAACTTAAAACTTAATCAAATATGAGCAGTGACATTTGGTTGCCATGTATCTTTAATCTCCTTCAGTGTGGAAGAGTCCCCAAGTTTTTTATTTTATTTTTATTTTTTTATTTATTTTTATTTATTTATTTTTTTTTCAGTACGTGGGCCTCTCACTGTTGTGGCCTCTCCCGTTGCGGAGCTCAGACTCCGGATGCGCAGGGTCAGCGGCCACGGCTCACGGGCCCAGCCACTCTGCGGCATGTGGGATCTTCCCGGACAGGGACACTAACCCGTGTCCCCTGCATCAGCAGGCGGACTCTCAACCACTGCACCACCAGGGAAGCCCCCAAGTTTTTTTTGTTTTGTTTTATATCATATCAATATTTTTGAAAGGCCCAAATCAGTTCTCTTGTAGAATGTGTCAAATCTGTATCCCCTGATTGTTATCTTACAATATGATTCAGGGTAGAAATTTTTGGAAATAATATAACCAGGGAGATTTGTGTACTTTCTATTGCATCTCATCAGAGGGTTCATAATGTTAGTTTGTTCCATTATTAGTGATCTTAAGTTTGAACAACTGGATAAGGTTGCATCTGTAACACCTCTCCACTAGAAATATATCATTTTTCCTCTTGTAATTAAGAGATGAGAAATCTTGTGATTTTTCTTTGTGTTTATGAGCATGTGAATATCCTTTTCCCTAATAAACTTTCATTCAATGATTTTTTCATCCATTAGTTTTCCTTGCTGGAAACTGTTATCACTTTTGGGTTGCAAAATTGTGACTTTCTAGTTTTGTCATTGCTTTCAGATTTATTATGCAAACTTTATTGATTTATTTTTTTAAGTTAAATCGTTCTATTAGGCTTCTAATACACAGCAATTTTCTTGCTTTAGCCCTCCCCATACCCAGTTTCTGGCTCCCAAGGCAATCCAACTCTTTTGGTCCTGATGCTTTCCTAGTTACTTTTTTTATAGCTTCTTTTTTTTTTTCTATGTATTTCTTTTTCTTTTTTTTTGACATCTTTATTGGAGTATAATTGCTTTACAATGGTGTGTGAGCAGTGACATTTGGTTGCCATGTATCTTTAATCTCCTTCAGTGTGGAAGAGTCCCCAAGTTTTTTATTTTATTTTTATTTTTTTATTTATTTTTATTTATTTATTTTTTTTTCAGTACGTGGGCCTCTCACTGTTGTGGCCTCTCCCGTTGCGGAGCTCAGACTCCGGATGCGCAGGGTCAGCGGCCACGGCTCACGGGCCCAGCCACTCTGCGGCATGTGGGATCTTCCCGGACAGGGACACTAACCCGTGTCCCCTGCATCAGCAGGCGGACTCTCAACCACTGCACCACCAGGGAAGCCCCCAAGTTTTTTTTGTTTTGTTTTATATCATATCAATATTTTTGAAAGGCCCAAATCAGTTCTCTTGTAGAATGTGTCAAATCTGTATCCCCTGATTGTTATCTTACAATATGATTCAGGGTAGAAATTTTTGGAAATAATATAACCAGGGAGATTTGTGTACTTTCTATTGCATCTCATCAGAGGGTTCATAATGTTAGTTTGTTCCATTATTAGTGATCTTAAGTTTGAACAACTGGATAAGGTTGCATCTGTAACACCTCTCCACTAGAAATATATCATTTTTCCTCTTGTAATTAAGAGATGAGAAATCTTGTGATTTTTCTTTGTGTTTATGAGCATGTGAATATCCTTTTCCCTAATAAACTTTCATTCAATGATTTTTTCATCCATTAGTTTTCCTTGCTGGAAACTGTTATCACTTTTGGGTTGCAAAATTGTGACTTTCTAGTTTTGTCATTGCTTTCAGATTTATTATGCAAACTTTATTGATTTATTTTTTTAAGTTAAATCGTTCTATTAGGCTTCTAATACACAGCAATTTTCTTGCTTTAGCCCTCCCCATACCCAGTTTCTGGCTCCCAAGGCAATCCAACTCTTTTGGTCCTGATGCTTTCCTAGTTACTTTTTTTATAGCTTCTTTTTTTTTTTCTATGTATTTCTTTTTCTTTTTTTTTGACATCTTTATTGGAGTATAATTGCTTTACAATGGTGTGCTAGTTTCTGCTTTATAACAAAGTGAATCAGCTATACATATACATATATCCTCATATCTCTTCCCTCTTGCATATCCCTCCCTCCCACCCTCCCTATCCCACCCCTCTAGGTGGTCACAAAGCACCTAACTGATCCTCCTGTACTATGCGGCTGCTTCCCACTAGCTACCTATTTTATATTTTATAGTGTATATATGTCCATGTCACTCTCTCACTTTGTCCCAGTTTAACCTTCCCCCTCCCCATATTCTCAAGTACATTCTCTAGTAGGTCTTATTATGCAAAATTTCTTAAGTAAAGAAGTGTCTCTCCCCTACTTTTTGAGTATCATTGAGAATTCATGAGTTCTTTTGTATCCTGCTAAAAACTATGTAAGATCCACAATTTCACAGATATTGGCAAAAATCAGGAAAATTCTAGTTCAAAGACAAAAAACACAGCACATTTGATAGCACGAGCCTCACAGCTGAGGAATCTCAAGCTTAGGAAACCTCAGACCTTATAAGGGGCTGCTGGTAAATATGTATAACTTTCCCCTAGAGTGAGATTATATCTTTTTATTTTGGTCAGGAAACAAACATTTCTTCTGCCTCAGACATTTCTGCAGAAGTGTCTTTATTGTCCAAAGCAGTTTGCTATACAAATATTCTTAAAAAGATAGTCCTGAACAATAGTTGTCATTGCCTTTATTCAAAGGTGTGCAAAAATGTAAGTGACTCATGGAGAATTCTCTCGCAACAATACAGTGTTGTATAATCCATTCCTAATATTCATTGTGGTACTTTAATTTTCCAAAATTGTTCACTGGGAATATATTCAAGTTGGTGCTTTTATCTTTCAAAATCTCCCTCCCTCTCTCCCTCCCTCCCTCCCTTCCTTCTTCCCTCCCTTTTTTTCTTTCTTCTTTTCTTCAATTCCATCCCCTCCCCACTTCCCTTTCTGTCTTTGTCTCCATCTATCTCTGTCTCTGTCTCTCTATTTCTATCTTTCTCTCCAACACTTTCTTGTTTTCTGGCACATTAAGGTATTATACTTTATACTTTCTCTTCTCCAGACCTAGAGTTGGCTATTTCTCTAAAAAAGACTTGATTCCTTTGAGTAGAAATGGTATTCCAAACCAAAACTTGCAAATATTTTATAAACACTGTTGGGTATCCAAACATAATTCAAATCAATTAAAATATTGCCTGGGAAGGATTGTCACTAAGTAATAACTAAGAATGTTAATCACTTTTTTGTGGATGTTTGAATTTAGCATACAGTAGTTTAGGAGTGCTGATATATATATATATATATATATATATATATATGTATATATGCTCTTATAACATGGTAGGCATTGGGTTAGTGCATGTTAACTGAATGAAACTGTAAGTTGAATAAGATTTAAACAAAAATTTAGAGACTACTTACCTATAGTTCTCTTGGCAGAGAATTTTTAGTATATCTACTTTAATTAAAAGAAAATATTCTATTCTATATTGCAAATATTTCTAGTAACAAAACTTAGTTTGCATTTGAGTATTGTTGTAAATATATTTTGGATGCGATTTTAAGCTACGGAAAATATTTGAATGGCTATATCTAGATAATTGATCAGTATCCAATGATTTGGAAATTCAGAGGACGATTTTATTATTTAAAGTTTTTTGGGGGTCTAGGTAACATGAGAGTGAGCATGCAAGTTTTAAATTGACAAAGTTAAGGAATCGCTGGATAGAATGGAAGGATACAAATTATTTGAACTCACCAATACCTATCAATTTTTTTGACAACTGTGGCTAGAGTTGAAAGATATTTATTGGGAACTTGAGGGCATAGCTTTATAAAGGGAAGATATATTATGTATTTTTTAATAAAGAAGATGTGACTATATTTGTAAATAGATATGAAAGGATCAATCATAGTGATGAGAATGAAGACAGGAGAAAATAAGTTTATAATCAAGGAAGGAATATAGTACCAGGATCTCAAGATTAGATCAATGTTAAGAGTAGAGAAATGAAGATTATACAATATGTCAAGGTGCATACTAGCAAGACACTGTGAGATGAAATGAGATGGTAAGGCAAGAAGGAAACACTATCTGGAAAAAAACCCACCAATAGTGAGAAGGCAGGCAAGAAAGTTACAGATTCATCTACATGTATTTGGAAGAAGTCAAGTTTGGAAACCAGAATGTGGTAACGAAACAACATGTAAACAAAGAGCAAGTTTAGGACAGCCATAGGCTTTTCATGGGTCTAACATGGATAGATAATCAACCTGTCCTCAATGCTGATTAACCTGATCATTGGAATTCAGTAGGTAGCAGAATCCTGGAAAAAGTTGTCAACAAGGCTTTAAGTTTTGAGAAACATTGTTCACTATTTTAACTTTTGATATTTATTTGCTAGAGGACAGAAAATGAGAAGATAAGCAAAGTGCAAGGTAGGTTGTTGGAAAACAGAAAGAAGGAATTCTAGAATTAATAAATAAATAAATAAATAAAGCAGTGAGTAATCCAAGAGGTGTTGGTGTACCAGAGAGTTTATAAGTTCAAATGAGAATCAGGTATCAATACAGTAATCCTATTTCAAGAACTGAAGAATGAGGTAGATCAAATTGTCAACAAAGTATGACCTTTGGGCTTATTCTAGCTTGTAGCCTGTTTTTATATGTATCCTAGCTGAGAGTGACTTTTAGAATCTTAAAGAATCATAGCCACACACATGTACACACACAAAACACTATCCAAAAGAGGATTTATTTGCCCATAAAGTAGCGTACACATTACTAACAACAAACACTTAGGTTCTGTCTTCTTTGTACTATAAAAAGTAGCTCCTAGAAACCCCAAAATTCACACTATAGGGAAGGTCAAAGGGGTGAAGCTTCAAAGTGTCATCTCTACAGATAATATATTTAATGATGTATTGCTTTCCCTTGACTCTCCTGCCTCAGCCCTATTATAGACCTGCCAGACTCCAATTTATTCCTTAAACAAATCCATAAAGAAGGGCCTGTACTTCACTAACATGTTCTTGCCAAAGCTGTTTTATCAGAAAAAGATTTTGCTTATCATTGGCTGATTTTTACCTCAGGATCATTGGGTCAGTCATTCATTCTATCAGCTATCCATCCAATATTTTAAAACATTTATCAGACACCCGGCACTGTTCTAGAAGCTGAGAGTGAAATGCTGACTAAGACAGAGTCCCTGCTCTCACTTTGCTTCCAATCTATGGATGTAGAAAAAGAAGGAAAGGAAGAAGGGAGGGATGGAGAGAGGAAGGGAGGGTGAGAAAGATAAATTCTATGAAGAAGATAAAGCCAAGCAATGAAAGAGAATGGAGAACTATTTTAGCTAAAAATGGTAAGGGAATTTTTCTCTGAACTGAGACTTGAATCAATGGAAACAGCCATGGGGAGAGCATTCTAAAGAGAAAGGATATTGAATGCAAAGACCCAGAGAGAGAAACAAGCTGGAGGTGTTTAAAGGACAGAAAGGAGTTGAGGATGGGGCAGCATCTTGACATAGGAATGGCCAAGAAAAAGAAGACAGGGAATAGGCAGAACCCCAGAGACTTCCTCATTACTGCCTCAAATGTTTTAATCTGTGACAAAAGCAATAACCAGTGAAGCAGAAATTCAAACATTTTTGTAATCAACTTTGACAAACACTAAAAATAATATCAATTATACAAAAGGTTGGTATGAAATAGTCTCAACACAACTATATTCAGCAAACTCTTCTTTTTTTTTTTTCTTTTTTAAAGGCAGCAGCAAATATACCACTTTTCTGGAGAAAATTTCCAAAGAACTATCACATTGAAGCTTATTATTAAGTATCGCAGAACATTATCTGCCATATTCTCCTAAAATTTCTGAGGAAAAAATGATCACTCCAGACTAGAGTCATCTGAATTAGGTTACCTGAAAAAAAATGTCATTGAGGGGTCTTGAAGAAGGGTTGAAATTGGAACAGTAGAGGATGTGGGTGGTGACAGCAAAAGCCTGGTGAGATGTTTTCCCCCTAAAGCAGGGGTCCCCAACTCCCAGGCTGCAGACCCAGTAATGGCCCACGGCTTGTTAGGAACCAGGCTGCATGGCAGGAGCTGAGCGAAGCTTCACCTGCCGCTCCCCATTGCTTGCATTACCGCCTGAACCATCCCCCACCCCAGTCTGTGGAAAAATTGTCTTCCTCCAAACCGTTCCCTGGTGCCAAAAATGTTTGGGACTGCTGCCCTAAAGAATGAAACAGAATAGTTTTCACTGAGCTACAGTGTTTATGTGGAAAAATGGAATATATGTCTGGATCTTTCCAGATACAATCCTTGGAGCAGATGACTGTGAGCCTGTTCAAAAGTGCCTTCCAATTTAAAGAGCAGAATTTTTAGGAGAAAGGGAGATTTTAATACTCACACAGCCACAGCCACAATATACTAAATAAACCAAGCACTTATTAACAGGCACATATAAAGAAAGGCACTGTTGGAGATCTACAAACAAAAGAGGAAGTGACATAAACCACCCCACCTATTCATCCCCAACCCCAGAAGTCAGGGCATTCTTTCTACCTAGATGATTACGATTGATGTCCTATATGGTGTTGCTGACTGTGGTGTATCATTGCAAATGATTTCAACTTTATTTCCCAGGGAGAGCTTAAAGAGTACTTCTGAGTCTCTCAGTGCATTGCAAAAATAGGATGAACATGATATTCCTACTGAAGCACTGTATATGGTCCCTCCCGAGTCAGGCTCCCATTCATCAGAGCAATGCCTCAGTTCTACTGGCTCTTTTTCTCTAAGTTGTTCCAACAGAAGCAGAAGGCATAGCATTTACTGTCTTATTTATTTTAAGGAGCAAACTACTGTATTATAATATTGGCACTAATACTATATTTTACTTATGAAAACAAAGGGTACAAATGTTTTGGTTTAAAGAATTTTATAGCCAGAAATTCCCACAATAGTTAATTCTGATTGACTAAACATTATCAAGTCAAGATATATTCGGTGCATCTATGTTAATATATTCATTGTAACTCTCAGGTGATGCCACACAGATTTCCACAAAACTCCATACACAAGCTGACACTGCCTCTCTTTTTCTTATCTTCTTAAGAGAGGTATTAATGACAATGACAAGTTTACTAAACATTTTTATAAGTAAGTATACATCAAGTTAAATTATATCAGAGTCAATACTTTTATAAAATACATTTTAAAATTCAAATAGAGCAAGGAAATATTTCCAAAGGACAGAACATAAAAATGAGAGAACAAAACATCCTAAGGATGAATAATAGGAAACCCCAGTAGGGGATAGAAGTAGGAGCACATGATAAAAAAACTGAATTACAAATCATAAAGTTAAAAAGAAAATAAATAAAACAAATATTATGGATATCCTTAGGGAAAGGGCATTTGAGGAAAAGATCAGTCATAGTGGTCATACTCACAGAATGAAGACTGAGAAAGACTTTTCATATCTATTTAATAATTTATTGAAGGGGCTTCCCTGGTGGCCGAGTGGTCAGGAGTCCACCTGCCAATGCAGGGGATGTGGGTTCGAGCCCTGGTCTGGGAAGATTCCACATGCCGTGAAGCAACTAAGCCCAGGTACCACAACTACTGAGCTCTCGTGCCTCAACTACTGAAGTCCTCAAGCCTAGAGCCCATGTCCTGCAACAAGAAAGGCCACTGCAATGAGAAGCCCATGCACTGCAATGGAGGGTGGCCCCCACTTGCCTCAACCAGAGAAAAGCCCATGCGCAGCAAAGAAGACACAACGCAGCCAAAAATAAATAAAATAAATAAACTTATTAAAAAAAAATAATAATTTATTGAGGAGACATTCACATAGCATGAAATTAACCATTTTAAAGTGAACAGTTTGGTGGAATTATCTCTAGTTTTGCATTATAGAATCTGAGAATTAGAAAGGATTTTAGATATTAGCTCCCCTAGCAACAGAAACCAAACAGAAACTCTTTTCATAACATAGTTGATATACTCCCATTAAACTTCTACGTGGACTTATCCTGGGGGTTCTAGTGTTTATTTTTCTAAACACAGATGATTCCCTAGAGGTTAAGCTTGCTAAGATTCTCTTTTGTAAGCAAGGTCCCCTTGATAAGACATGGCCTGGCAAGCACACATGCCATCTTGAAGAATGGTCCACATTAGAAAATCTACCCACTACAGAAGGGTTTACATCAAATTAAGCATCAAATCTGATGTCAATACCCATTTTGTTATTTGTTTTCTGTCAAGTGCCCAGTTTTTCTATGACTATCTACCTCTTAATCTAGGTTTGCCAGATATAATACAGGACACCCAGTTAACTCTGAATTTCAAATTTTACAAAAACCTACTCTTTAAATATGTACCAAATAGTGCATGCGATATACTTACACTAAATAAAAAATTTGTTGTTTGAACTTCAAATTTATTTGGGTATCATGTATTTTTATGTGCTAAATCCAGCAACTTTATTAAAACTAAACTTAAAACTAGACTTATCTTTTTCTTTTCACAATTTTCTTCCCAGAAGAAATTCTTCTCTTGACTGCCCTTTCCAAGTTGCCTCTTTAAGAAAGATGATGGAGGCTTCTAATAGGGCATATTATTTTTCTAATAGTGTTTCCACCTCGGCACATAAATTAAGAGCACCTTCCCTTTCTGAGTACTAGGAAGAATAACCTTTCCATAACCCCAAGAAAATTTCTGATTTCCGAGTTTGAAAGGAAGAACTAAGCATTTTTCAGTTGAGTTCTTTCTAGAAATAGAATTTTTTTCCAGAGGTAGTTGTCAATAAGTCATACAGATTTTTATGTGCAAAATGACACAGAATTGTGCTGTCTGTGCTTAGAAAGTCTGTGTTTTTCCTGTGACCAAGTAGTTAAGTTTAATGCAATGACAGTATTAAGGAATCCAAGTGTGACCTCTTATCTATGTTTCATTTTCCAAACAGTTTATTTGCAAATACTTGACATTTCAATACTTGACATTTCAATATGCTTATAATGTTTTATTTCTCTATTAGTTTTAAAGCCAGAGAACAGAAAGAAAGGTGTGAATAATTATTATTGCTAAAAGCCAAACAGCATATTGACACCTCCCTCTCTCCCATTTGTCTCAAGTTCCATTAATATTCATTTATGCTGATGCAATCTAGAGGTTCTGAACCTAGGGTTTATTGGTGAATTTCATAAGGTCTTGATCCCCTTGACAGTATGTAAAATTTATCTCTACTTCTATGAGTATGTTCTTGGATAAGAGTTTATAGTGTCATCAGATTTCAAATTATTGAGAAAATCCACAATTTTTTTCTGAAACACTGATGACTATTTATTCTCTGCCCTTCTTTACTCAGTTCTCTCCAGAGCTAGTGAAACCCTTCTTGGCATACCCTTCAGTTTATCTCCCACATCCATTAAACAACAGTTTTAAAAAGTATGGTTTTTTATTGCAATGTCCAAAGATATACTACAAATCACTGAAGATATAGCTCAAACCTTTCACATAGTCAGAGATCTGTATGATTTTGATATTATTTTTGTCTTTTCTCTTGTTTTGAAAGTCTTCCCATTTAGTTTAATACTTAAGTCATACTGGACTAGATTAAAACTTACACATTGAGCGCTATGAAATAAAATATGTGCTATTCTTGAATTCTCAATGTCACTCATCTAGAAAAAGATTCCTGACAGTAGTTCACAAATTGGATGTGGTTCACCAGGATCATAATACAATATCAAAATTAGTATTAGGCACTTTCATTATTTATCTTATACCCAACAATGTAATTCTTCTTTAAGAAGCACTTTAATAACATGATCTCACTATAAATGCATAAGAATGCTTATATTATCATTATTTATAATAGCCCAAATCTGCAAATAACCCAACTGTCCATCAACATTAGAATGGATAAATAAACTAGTATGTACCCCCAATGGAATACTGTACAGCAATGAGAGCCAACAGCCTGTTACATGCAACAACATGGATAAATTCTAAAGCAAAAGAATCCAAATCCAAAAGGGTATATGCTTTATGATTTCACTTATGTGAATTCCAATAACAGGCAAAACTAATCTATAGTGTTAGCCACTAAGAGAGTTTTTCATCTGGAGATCTTTGGGTTTGCTCAGAAATACATTCTAGTCAAACTCTAAGTGGTAAATATTTAAAGCCCAAGGGTGTCTTCACCTACAGTTCCTACTCTTTCTCACCTTTGAGCTTTCCCATTTGCTGCTACTCAAAGTGGAATGATTCACCTCTGTTTATATAGCTAATTTTACATGTCTCTATGCTTTTTCCAAGCAGTTTTTCTTGCTTCTTTTAGTCTAAACTTGATGTCCTTCTTCAGTCTTCTAAAACAGCGGTCCCCAACCTTTTTAGCACCAGAGACCCGTTTCCTGGAAGACAATTTTTTCACAGATGGGGTGGGGCATGATGGTTCAGGCAGTAATGAGAGTGATGCAGAGCAATGGGAAGTGGAAGATGAAGCTTTGCTCGCTCAACAGCTGCTCACATCCTGCTGTGTGGCCCAGTTCCTAACGGGCTGCAGACTGGTACCAATCCACGGCCCAGGGGTTGGGGAACCCTGTTCTAAAGAATCTTTTGCTTTCCTCCTTTATATCATTTATCTCAGTGTATTGTAATGGTTCATTTTAAGATTCATGACTTTTACCCAAATCTGTGGTTTCTAGTCCTGTTTTTCTGATGCTTGACATGTTCAAACATGAGATGAAAGATCAAATATGTGCATGCATATGCCTATGTATATAAATATAGATATGTATATGTAAGAAATAGAATAAGCCCTATATTAGGTGATAGAGTTGAGGTGACTCTAAATTGAAAGAAGCCAACCACAATATCCTTAAAATTAATTCTTATTTTTATCTTTTCATAGCATCCAATATTTTCACAAATTATTTAAAAAATATTTTTGCTGAAAATATATAGGCCCCTTCCTATTCAACCTTTTTCATAATTTTGCATTATTAGGAAACTTTAAATTTCTGTTCCAAGTTTCTTTAGGTTTTAATAATGAATCTATAGTTAATGAATCCTGTATGACAGGATTTTATTATAGGTCCTGTTATTTGCATTTATAATAATTATCTTATGGTAATTGAAAATCAAGGGTTTATGTTAAATATTATCACATTATTCCTACAGCATATATTCTTTGTACAGAAAAACTGAATTATAAGTATACCAATGATTATCATTTTCTAGATTGCTTTTACTTTTAGTAATGCCAAATTACTCAGCTTTCTTGGAGCATTCAGTCATTAAAAATCATTCTTTTAACCTTCTATTTGAAGCAAGGCAGCTATTATCTCTATTTTCAAAAAGCAAAACCCAGAAAAATCTGCTTTGTCTCACTTTGTTACTCAGTGCTACTCATTTAGACTAAAAATGATTTGATCTTGTGTTTCATTTGAGAAAATCACATTTCTAGAGTGTAATTAAATCAAACATGAGATGAAAGAAACATTTATGTTGGGAAAATACCTAAAAATAAAGTTTGCTCCTTTAAAATATTTTCTCTTGTTATTTTTTTAATGGTGCAGTGCTCCCTGCAAGTGCTTATATTTGACCTCATAAGAATTACCTCCATGTTAATGATAGATGAATTTGTAAAGACTGCTTTTCAATATCCTCCAATGCTACACTAAGGGCAGTAATTCCTTAAAGGCTGAGATTCCTGGTCAAGCCGCAAGGCCACTTTTAGATGTAACTTGTTTCCTTGGAGTACAATATTCTATGTTGCCAAATTCAAAAATTAAAACAAAAACAAAAACAAAAAAACAGTATAAATGTTAAAGCTGTATTTTAGGGCACAGTGTCATGTAACAAGTATCAGCATGCTCATAGATGCTATCAGATATGATTTGTTAAAATTACCAAATATGGTTTCTTTGAGATGAAGTTCATGTGTGAGTACAGAAGAGTCAAAATTATGAAGCCAAGACATAATCCCTAAAAAATACTGGACAGATCAAATAATATATGAAACTTCCTTCTAAAGTCTTCTGTATTTCTATCTCTTCAACATCATTTAAATATTTCTCTAGTGTTTAATCTTCACAGATGGCTCTTCCTTCTTTATCGATTTGCATTTGAATGCTGCCTCATTCTCTTCTGCTTACTTTATATGTTAGTTGGGGTACTATAGAGGTAGGAATGTGAGCCCAGCATATTGTTTTACAATCTTAATGAGGTGGTGTTTGCTACATTATTAGTAAATTTTATTCAGTACCCCAAAATTTTATTGCTAACTTAAATCCTGTTGAATTTCTAATCCTATTATAACTTTAGTCCTATAAACAGAATACTCCTTTTTGGTTACAGAATTTGGTTTAATATTTAAAACTCAACATTCAAATGCAAATTTTTACTTATAAAAACTCTATTGTACATAATTGGTAATGTGTTGAAATAAAATATTAAATGATAGTTTTTTTTTTATGTTTTCCCATTTCCTGGTATATAATCTAGTCCTTATTTATTTAGAAGAATTTACAGATTCCTAGAGGCTTAAGAATTATATATCAGACATTTGAAGAAAAGAGACAGTCAATCTTTAGTTTTAAGGTTCAAATTAGATTCAGTAAACCCAAGACTGAAATATTAGTTTGTTAGTTTGATAGTGGGCCTATAACAAAATATCACAGCCTGTGTGGCTGAAACAACAGAAATTTGTTTCTAGAGTCTAGAAGTCCAAGATCAAGGTGTTGGCCGGTTTGGTCTCTCCTGAGGCCTCTCCTTGGCTTGTAGACGGCCACCCTCTTGCTGTCCTCGCATGGCCTTTACTTTATGCTCCTACATAAAGAAACCCTGGTGGTGCAGTGGTTAAGAATCTTCCTGCCAATGCAGGGGACATGGGTTCGAGCCCTGGTCCGGGAAGATCCCACATGCCGTAGAGCAACTAAGCCTGTGCACCACAACTACTGAGCCTGTGCTCTAGAGCCCACGAGACACAGCTACTGAGCCTGTAAGCCACAACTACTGAAGCTTGTGTGCCTAGAGCCTGTGCTCTGCAGCAAGAGCCACCACAATGAGAAGCTTGTGCACCACAACGAAGAGTAGCCCCTGCACACCACAATTAGAGAAAGCCTGAGCGCAACAACAAAGACACAACATAGCCAAAAATTAAAAAAAAACAAAAAAACCCACCAGGTGTTTCTTTGTGTTCAGTTCTCCTCCTTGTACAAGAACACCAGTCAGACTGGATTAGGGACTACCTGTACAACTTCATTTCACCTAGTTACCTCTTTTAAGGCTCTATCTCCAAATATAGCTGCATTCTGAGGTACTAGGGGTACCTCAGACTTCAACACATGGATTTGGAGGGAACACAGTTCAACCTGTAATTATTAGTGTTGTGTGAAAACACTTTGTGAGTATCCATGAGTGAAGTCCTAACATATACAATAGAGTGTAAGAAGGTTAAATCCTCCATTTCTAACATTCTCTTGTCCAGGGAACTCTATGAGTTCCCCGGGATAAGAGAGGCAAGACAATAAGAGACTTGCTAGAGAGATTCATATTTTTTCATGCTTGAGAAGAGGCTCTTTGACTGTACCCCTAGGTAGGCAGGGGATTGGGATTTGGTAGGTAGGTGACTACCCTAGGTAGGTAGAGGGATTTGGGTCTGTTTACTAACAGGAGATTAAGGGAACAGCAAGTCCACTGATGAAACAATGGGCCCAGCATTGCTCCAGAATATTCACATAACAGTGACTAATGAATTATCTAGACAGAGGGGCTTGAGGTATCTTCATAGAAATTTGTGCTCCCAAGCTGCTGGTCAGACATTTTCTTTTTGCCCCAAATAAAGGCAAAGAAGTTGACTGGAAAATGTGTCCCGCAGTGTGACAAGGATGATCCAAATCAAATGGAACATGAGAACTGAATGCCACATGAGGACAAGGCTTCTTCATCCAGATTTCAGTGCACTGAGATTCTGACTCCTGTAGATTCCAGCATGAGTGTATTCTGATGAATGATAGCCAGAGAAGAACACTGTAAATTTTGGCAGGTGTCAGCATAAGATGGCTGTGAACCAGGTGCTTACCTGATAAATAGTGACAGAGGAATCTTCATTTGACTGAAATGACAGAAAAAACACCACATTCTGATATGATTTCCTTTCAATAGCCTAGAGACTCAGTAATTCACAACTAGGCAGAATGTTAGCTTCAAGAAAGGATTGGGACATTAAAAAAATTAGAGATTTTATGTTTTTTTATGCATAAATTATTTGCCTATGAATTTCCATCTGGTACACATTTTTTTTCAAAAGCTTATTAAGTTGTGAATGTTTGTATGTTATCTGGGGTGAGGTGTACTTTTGTAATACTTTTTTTTTTTGCTTGTTTGTATTGTTTTCCTCAAAGCAGAGTGACTGAATGGTGACAATGGTTATAAACCTTAGACTAGGCAAAGTTTTAACTGCTTTACTTTGGAGAACGTACCTAACTATTTTGCAGAATCTGAATGCCTAAATTTGCTTAAATAAACAATAGTGAAATATATACTATACCTGATCTCAGAACAAAACCAGCAGTGAAATGCCAAATGCATCCTGAACTATTCTGTTACCCTTCTGCCTTGCTTATGCACTTTCCTCTTAAATGGCACAGATCATAAACACTGTCAGCAGTATGTACCTGAATAATGCATCAGGAGACTGGAAGTTACTAAAAGGAAAGAAAAAAATTCCAAACTGCTGAAACAGCAATACTAACCACCATTACTGAAATTGTCAGTTTATGATAGAGATTATTGGTAGTTTCTGTTACTTATGTGGACAAGCTCATAATTCATAAGGAAACATCCTTGCTTATTTGTTCCACATAATAGAATGAACTTACTCTGGAACATGGCCAGGGTCTGATGGGGTAGTTATTGCATCAGCTTCATAAGCTTAGACATGTCTAAATTTTTTTAGGTTCAGTTTTCTCAGCCATAAAATAGGAAAGTGCTATTTTAAGAGTTGTGTTGTTGAAATTATGAATTTAATTTTCCTCAATAATATAATTATTGTTTCCTAATTATAGCATCATTTTTATAAATTTCTGGGTCAACATTTCTGGTGAAGTTTTAATATTACAAAAAATATATTCAAAGGGGAGAAATTTTGTAGCTGGAATAGTGCATACTTTGAAATTCTTAGGTAAACTTATCAGTTGTAATTGAGAGATGAATAGATTCTGGAAAATAAGAAAACTGATTTGGTAAGATTTATATATATAAATTCATATTAATGTATTGTTTTAAATAAGCTGACTTGAATAGGCAGAACACCCAGTAAGATTTGTTTACTTATTACCTTTCAGGAATTTGTTAATAAGATTGTAAAAATAGATCCTTAGACTACAAAGGAGAAAAAGAAAAAAAGCTAGACAAAGTTTTATAGACACCTAAATAAAATTGATTATGTTTTCAGAAAAAAAAGAGGGGATGGGAATTAAATTATTTTTACTTTGTCTTCAATTCTTGTTTGGAGACTGTTGTATAAAATAGACTAGTGTAATTTTAACTTTCCCTCTGATTATTTTTCATTGAACAGCACCATTCTAATGAATAAAATGATTTCACTTGCCAGACTAGAAAAAATATTTTTCAAATTTCTTCAGCAGTATAGTATTCCGAACAGAATTTTAGTCCCTAGAAACCAGGGATTTATGTCTAGTTAGTAGTTTAAGTAGAATCCATTATTTGACCATCAAATCTCTTGAATGCTCATATTTAAGTAAACATTTTTGATTTGTGTTAACAATTAAATTAGAATGAAATTCGATAAAAGTTCCGTTAGCAATTTTTTTTTTTTTAATAACAATTTGTAGAATGGGAGGGTTTTTTTTTTTTTAGATGTTAGGGGTAGGAGTTTTTATTATTTTATTTATTTATTTTGGCTGTGTTGGGTCTTCGTCTCTGTGCGAGGGCTTTCTCCAGCTGCGGCGAGCGGGGGCCACTCTTCATCGCGGTGCGCGGGCCCCCCACCATCGCGGCCTCTTGTTGCGGAGCACGGGCTCCAGATGCGCAGGCTCAGTACTTGCGGCCCACGGGCCCAGCCGCTCCGTGGCATGCGGGACCCTCCCAGACCAGGGCTCGAACCCGTGTCCCCTGCATTAGCAGGCAGATCCTCAACCACTGCGCCACCAGGGAAGCCCCCGTTAGCAATTTAAAGATGCAGATTTGCAAAATGTACAGTGAATTCTAATCTTCTTTCAGTAATTGATATACATGTTCAGAATATTAAGCTCTTACATGTTCTTAATAACATTTTCATTTTCACATGCAGTGCACATGTTGAGTCAGTCAATGCCTTCTAATACGTCTTATTCTAGTAAAGCAACCTGGAACTGGTAATTGATGTTATTATCAACAAAAGAAATAAATCAATTGAAGTGAATATCACAATTCTCTTTTTTCTTCACTTAATATAATTATGATAAAATATTCTGATGTGCTACAAAAAAGCAATTTCACTGTGTGTGAGCTGCTTTCTGGATGAATAGAATGAATATGAATAGAATTTTTTGTAGAAATAACAAGCTTTTTTAACTCTGCAATTTATGTTATGTAAGAGAGGATTCACACAGAAGAATAAATAGGGAGATATATTTAAAAGAAGAAAAAAGAAATTTCACTT
This sequence comes from Lipotes vexillifer, assembly GCF_000442215.2. NCBI lineage: Eukaryota > Metazoa > Chordata > Mammalia > Artiodactyla > Lipotidae > Lipotes > Lipotes vexillifer. The sequence goes on along the minus strand of NW_006776934.1, from coordinate 718,241 downwards.
TAACCGTTATTATTTATATACCAAAGAGCCTAAGACTTATAGGATGCAGACTTAAAAAAATGTTCTATAAGCAAAATTTTCCTTAAATGTGGCCAACTTTTATTGAACTATATTAATATATTGGAAATATATTTTCAAATCGATCAAACAGACTGATACATAGTTTGACAACACACAAAATATTTGAAATCATGATTGCATCAAAATTCAGACTGTGTAGTTATTGCAGATTAGTCTGAAGCATTATGCGGACCATGTGTGGAGGCAGAAGAGTAAAAGGCATTGGTGGATTCCATGATATGAAAGCCCAAATGCCCACCTTGAGAGCAGTGTCAGGGTTATGGTGATGCCCTTAGCGGTAGGAGCTGCAAGCAATGTGTAGCATGTGATATCAGAAGGCATGTCTCATGACACAAAGCAGTCTTACAGTCAAGGGGTAAAATCTAGTAATAGGTGCTGCTCAGGTCAGCAGTTGGGGTCTCAGCACCAGGCAGTGGGTCGCCCTGACTTCAATACTTAACTACAAATCACAGGGAGAACTCTAGCACCAGGAAGGGAGAGCATGATTTCAGATTCAGGCAGGTGAGCAAGGGCAGAAACAGAGAAAAGGATTAAGGTGATCATTGATTTAAAAGACTGGAGAAAGGAGAAATATAAAGGGGTCTCCCTCTTGACAGACTATTATATTTCTGAACAATTCTGCATTCATTAACTATGGACTATGGTTAACATGATGTGTTAATATAGCTTCATCTTTGGTTAAAAAAAATGTACCTTTCTGTTGAATGATGCTAATAATGGGGGAGGCTAGGCATGTATGTAAGCAGAGTTTATATGGGAAATCTCCATACATTCCTCCCAATTTTGTTGTAAACCTAAAAATGCTGTTAAAAAAAGTCTTAAAAAAAAAAGAATGTAAAGCAAATTATGAAGCCAAATGCAAATTGATTTATTTCTCCTTAAATCCAGTTCATTTTCCCTATATAATTCATTTTTTTTTATTGCTGAATAGAACTCTCCCTTCAAATTTGCTCTATAACTTATAGTTTACCTTAATATATGTAAAAAAATAATGATTCAGAAAGTCTATAACACAGAATTTTGTATATATAGATGCACATATATAGTATATATGAGGGATCTTACACATGTGAATGCAGTGGTGGTTATGGTAAATAATGTTAGGAAATGTTTTAATTGAAATAAGGTGACAAAGGTTTGACTTGTAATTATTTGACTTGGGTGTGTGTGTTTTTAAAGGAGTTTGCAGCGTGGCTGATTTCTATTTGGAAAAAAATGATACATATTAATGAATTTCTCATTTCCTTAATATTATGAAATAATTAAGGATACAGCTAACTATGAGAAAACGAATGACTCATTATTAAAAAAAAAAAACTTTGACTTTATTCTTTACAGCTGACTACATATAATATCAGTGTAATGTATAAAGTTTTGTCTTCTCTTTTGCCATTATTGGTAGAGTTTCAGAGAGCTGTAATTGTGAATTTTTAGTTTAATAATGCAAACCTGACAGTAAAAATGGACTCTGTCACTGTGTTAATGAAGTCTTTTTGCAGAACTTGAAAGATAACATATCCAGCAATTGTGAAATAATGTGGATTCTGCAAAAATCAGTGAAAGTAAGCAAAATAGCTTCAGAACAATACAATGTGGGTCTCAGGGACAGAATATGGTTTTCTGTTCTGTTTATCCACTTGTCATAGATGATGCCATTTTCCTAACAAGTTAAGTATTGATGTCCCTAAAGCTCTTTCTCAAAGATAATACTATACTTATTATGGGAAAAAAAGGATTTTTTAATTAAGATATCTGCAATTAAATCCAGACATCAGAATGTGTTCTGCCTCCAGTAAGGGACTTCATGATCTTATCCAGATATCAGGAAAAGCTCCTGTCTGGTTTGTTGTCTGTTTAAAGGATAACACTGACAAGTTCTTAAGACAATGAAAATTAATATACAGCTAGTGATTTTTATTTTAAATAATTTAGACTACTTAAGGAAATTCGTTTCAAGATAGATGCAAAAATTTTAAATGAAAATCTGATTTTTAGATATTTTCAGTAAGGGAGAAAATGCATCCTCTTATAAGCAAGCAAATAGACCCACACTGAGAAATCTCTAATTTTAAATGAAGTGTTCAGACATTGGAGAGAGGATTCCTAGCAGAGAATGAAATATAACAAGTAACCTGAGTTTATAACTATAATATAAGAAAGATTTATTTATTTATTTATTTTTTCTTCCCTTGAGTGGTTTTTTTGGTTAGTAGGCTGTAGATCGGGAGTGTGAAAATGAAAGTTTACCAAACTGCAGAAGAAGGTCTCTGTGTTTAAACAAATGTTAAATCTGGTCATATCATCCTCAGTTAATAGTTACCTTAAAATATAAGATAACAGCAGTGCTTGTGTTTTGTTTCAATTCTGTAATAACCCAAGAACTTAATAAAATTTTACCTTGAGCCACATGTAAAGGGACTGAAAAAACAACAAAACAAAAACAAAATTTTCACAACAAAGGATAATTAAAAAAAAAAAAGTGAGAAAGATCACAAAACTATGTCTATGTTTTAGAATATTTAACCTATATTTTATTTGCATTTGAAAAGCTAATCCACCCATGGATTTTAGTAATAGTCTAATCTAATAAGCACTAAACTAAAAAATGAAAAAAAAACTAATCCTTCTCTGCCACGACTCTTTCAGACTTCTTTACCCAGAGGCAAAACAAACCCTTCCTCCCTGAATACACTTCCCCTTTCTGATCTGGGCTGCTATTTCTCTACCACACTAGGAATCAACCACCTCCATGTCTTTAGGGCTCTTCACAGTATTAAAGTAAGCTTCTCAGCTCCATCAATCTTGGTTGCAACAATCCTCTTGTTTTTCATTATTTCCCTTGACTTGGATTTGACGAAGAGAGCCATCAATATACAAAAAAATCGGGCTTCCCTGGTGGCGCAGTGCTTGAGAGTCCGCCTGCCGATGCAAGGGACACGGGTTCATGCCCCGGTCGGGGAAGATCCCATGTGCCGCGGAGCGGCTGGGCCCGTGAGCCATGGCCACTGAGCCTGCGCGTCCGGAGCCTGTGCTCCGCAAATGGGAGAGGCCACAACAGTGAGAGGCCCGCATAACGCAAGGAAAAAAAAAAAAAAAAAAAAAAATATATACAAAAAAATCACCATCTTTTCAGGAACACCAGAGGTCTTTCTTTCAATATATTGATCAATATAAGGATAAATTACTAGTACATAATATTTTTCCTACCTCCTGAATAAGTGGATATAGTTTGACATTTATTCAAGTTTTATTTCATTTCCATCAGTAGAGCTTTAAAGTTTTTCCTCCTCTAAATTGCTTCATGGTTGTCATTCAGTTTTATTGCTAGATCTTTATGCTTTTGAACTTATTTTGAATTGAATATTTTATTATAGTATATTCCCCAAATTGTTACTGTATGTGTATAATATACTTTTAAGTGGTAACTTAATAATGGACCCCTTGAAATAATTAGTCAGTTATTTATGGAAGTTATCTCCCTCCCCAGGTGATGATTTTAATTTTTCTAGATGTGTAGTAATAAATAAAGATAAACCTACTTCTTTGGGAGAACTCAATATCAATATTTAATATGGAAAAGACTGACAACCACACGCCAATTTTATTTTTTATTTTCTACTAGGGTTAAGTTTATTTATTTTTTAATTTATTCATTTGTTTATTTCTTTTTTTTATTCACTAGGGTTCTGGTTATGTGCCAGACACTGTTCTAGGTGCTATTTACACTAAAGAACAAACATAAAAATCCCTGACCTCCTATATCTTATATTTTAGTGAAAGAGAAGCTGAATAAACAATGGTTAATATATAGTGAAAGGGAGAGATGCTGTTTTGTTTTTTTTTTGTCTTCTTTGTGGGTTTAGTGCATGTTTTACAATTTTCTCTATCATGGTCAAGGAAGGCCTTGCTGAGAAGGTGACATTTGAGAAAAGACCTGATGAAAACAAGGAAAGGAGCTCTGCAATTGTCCAGGAAAAGAGATTTCCAGACAGAAAAACCAGGAAGTGAAGTCCTCAGGCAGGGGCATGTCTGGCAGGTTCAGAAAATAGCAAATTTCAATGGGGCTGGAGCTGAGTGCAAGGGGTATATACTAGGCAACATGTAACAATAGAAATCTAGAAAAATGAGAATAGGTTTTTGAAAAGAATAAATACGGTCTGTGGGCCCTTGCTTCAAATGTCAAACATAATGTGAATTGGCTTAGTTCTAGGAAGAATAAATTATTGGAAGGATGCTGGAATACTTTCTCCAATAAGAAGAATAGGTTGCATGAACCTGAACCAAGAGAATTGGGCATCTCCATCCTCCTCACTCTCCATCTCTCTTGCATGTTTCTCTCTGGATGTCAGCATCATTCTCACAGACTAGGTTCCTTCACAGCTCCACCATCAGAGAAGGACATCTTTCTTAATTTAGTTCTGATTTTTGAAATCACAAAAACGGTCTCTGGACTAACTTGAGACATTTATCAACTCCCAGACTGATTAATATGGTCAGTGGGTAGAGGGTGGAATGCTTTTTATGGTAGACCTAATAGCACTAAATGTTTAAAGTGAGCATTAGGAACTATTCTCTTGTGGAATGGGTACACTGCATATAGATTTTTTTTACATATTGTTAAGATTAACTGAATCCTAAGATAGTGTAAAACTTAACATATATCCATTTACAATGGGTTCATATCTCCATATATTGCTGAATAATTCTCTGTACTCAAATGGCTTCTAGATATGACTAAAGTCTTTGAAGATGTATCTGTAATCATTGAACCTTTATTAAAAGTAACTTTTTGACTGGTATCTTATTTCTAAGAAAGCTGAAGATAATGCTATTTCTGTTGAGAAATATTCTTAAGTAAGCAGTTATGTTGTGATTATTTTTGATTAACCAGAAATTCTCTTTTCTTTTCACAGATTTACTTCTATAGTCCATGTATTATTTCTCTACCATTTCAGGATGCATTCTTGTTATTTCATCCAAAACAGTAAATACAATAAAATTGGCCTTGCCCTCATGGAGTTGGACTGACAGATGATAGTTAAGTACTGTGTGATTAGTATTGCATAAAGTGTTACAAAAGTGTGATGTGTTACAAAGAGAGAAGTACAGCATGACTGAGATTAAAATAGGAAGCTTTTTCCATCTATTTGTGTCATCTTTGATTTCTTTCAACAATGTCTTATAGTTTTGGGAGTACAGGTCTTTTGTCTCCTTAGGTAGGTTTATTCCTAGGTATTTTATTCTTTTGGATGTGATGGTAAATGGGATTGTTTCTTGAATTTCTCTTTCTGATCTTTCATTGTTAGTGTATAGAAATGCAATAGATTTCTGTGTATTAATTTTGTAACCTGCAACTTTACCAAATTCATTGATGAGCTCTAGTAGTTTTCTGGTAGCATATTTAGGATTTTCTACGTATAGTATCATGTCACCAGCAAATGGTGACAGTTTAACTTCTTCTTTTCCAATTTGGATTCCTTTTATTTATTTTTCTTCTCTGATTGCTATAGCTAGGACTTCCAAAACTATGTTGAATAAAAGTGGCGAGAGTAGACATTCTTGTCTTGTTCCTGATCTTAGAGGAAATTTTTTCAGATGGAAAGATATACCATATTCTTGGATTGGAAGAATCAATATTGTCAAAATGACTATACTACCCAAGGCAATCTACAGATTCAATGCAATATGTATCAAATTACCAATAGCATTTTTCACAGAACTAGAACAAAAAATCTTAAAAGTTGGAGACACAAAAGACCTTGAATAGCCAAAGCAATCTTGAGAAAGAAAAGTGGAGCTGGAGGAATCAGGCTCCCTGACTTCAGACTATACTACAAAGCTATTGTCATCAAAAAAGTATGGTACTGGTACAAAAATAGAAATATAGATCAATGAAATAGATAGAAAGCCCAGAAAAAAACCCATGCACCTATGGTCAATTAATCTATGACAAAAGAGGCAAGACTATAAAACGGAGGAAAGACAGTCTCTTCAATAAGTGGTGTTGGGAAAACTGGATAGTGACATGTATAAAAATGAAATTAGAACATTCTTTTACACCATACACAAAAATAAACTCAAAATGGATTAAAGAACTAAATGTGAGACCAGACACTATAAAACACTTAGAGGAACACATAGGCAGACACTCTTTGACATAAATTGCAGTAATATATTTTTTGATCCATCTCCCAGAGTACTGGAAATAAAACAAAAACAAACAAATGGGACTAATTAAACTCAAAAGCTTTTACACAGCAAATTAAACCATAAACAAAATGAAAATGCAACCTACAGAATAGGAGAAAATATTTGCAAACGATGTGACTGACAAGGAGTTAGTCTCCAAAATTTACAAACAACTCATTCAGCTTAATATCATCAAAACAAACAACCCAATCAGATAATGGGCAGAAGCCTAAATAAACATTTCTCCAAAGAAGACATACAGATGGCCAAGGGCCACATGAAAAGATATTAAACATCACTAATTATTAGAAAAATGCAAGTGAAAACTACAATGAGATATCACCTCACACCAGTCAGAATGACTATCATCAAAAAATCCACAAACAATAAATGCTGGAGAGGGTGTAGAGAGAAGGGAACCCTCCTACACTGTTGGTGGGAAAGTAAATTGATATAGGCTCTATGGAGAACAGTATGGAGCTTCCATAAAAAGCTAAAAATAGAGCTACAATATGATCCCACAATCCCACTCTTAGGTATCCAGAGAAAAACATGGTCAGAAAGGATACATGTTCCCTAGTGTTCATTGCAGCACTGTTTACAAGAACCAAAACATGGAAGCAACCTAAATATCTATTTACATAAGAATTGGTAAAGAAGATGTGGTACATATATACAATGGAATACTACTCAGGCATTAAAAAGAATGAAATAATGGCACTTGTAGCAACATGGATGGACCTAGAAATTGTCATACTGAGTGAAGTAAGTCAGACAGAGAAAAAGAATTATCATATGATATAGCTAATATACGGAATCTAAAAAAGTGATAAAAATGAAACTATTTACAAAACAGAAACAGACTCACAGACTTAGAGAATGAACTTATGTTTACCAGGGGTGAGGTGTGTGGGGAGGGATAGTTAGGGAATTTGGGATTGACATGCTCACACTACTATATTTAAAATGTGTCACAAACCAGGACCTACTGTATAGCACAGGGAACTCTTCTCAATATTATGTAACAGCCTAAATGGGAAAAGAATTTCAAAAAAAGATAGATACATATATATGTATAACTGAATCACTTTACTGTACACCTGAAACTAACACAAAACTGTTAATCAACTATATTCCAATATAAAATTAAAAGTTAAAAAAATAAAATAAAATAGGAAGCTTTTTAAATTTTATTAGCTTAAAATTAATGTTATCTTATTATTTGAAAGTAGTTATAATATCAATTCATGGGATTCTATTTATATTACTATTAAAATTGTAATTACTCATGCTTAACTATTCTAATCATTATTAATTAGTTAAGACCTTAGAACACTCCACAGTTGGTATGTTTAAAACAATTATCATATAACTTTACGAATGTTACACTTAGGGAAGTGTAGAGTAGTAGTGTAAGATTAGAAAATAAAGGTACTTCAGGACATTGTGACACTAAAGTAATGCAACTTACCTTAATGTTTATAATATCTATAGTTAGTATAAGTGAATATATATGTGTATGTATATATATATGTATACATACATTTCCTATATTAGTCCTATTACCTTATTAGATGGAACAGATTAAAATATACATATATCTTTAAAAGTTAAGAACAATGAAAAAATGCATGTCATAAAAACCTGAAGGGATATCAGGTGATACTGCCATATTTCTATGTACATCCTAAGATTTTTTGGTGACAAAATTAGAGATTAAATACTGACATGAGCATCAGCATCTACATTATTATAATTATCATCTAAAACACCATTGTCTACCTATGCAAGAGCTATTCTCATTTCTTCTATACCGAATGAATTTCAATTTTGCTCAGTTCTCAGGGGTCAATACCCTCATAGAAAGTGAGTCTATCGCTAGTCCTAAGGGGTGAATGCTGGCAAGTGTAAGATGGTTGTAATATACCGATCATGGTAATTCTGTTCCTTTTGCCATTGGTTGTCTAGGCATAGGTCTGTGATTCTACTCTGGGTAACAATTTGTTAGGGGAAGTCTACTAGATAACTTACTGAAAGTGGTTTTTCCCTACTCTGAAGAAGACAAAAACAAGAACGCTTCCTTTTCTGTTTAGGTATGTAATCCCAAGAGGAGGGGATAAAAATTCTAGTTAAGAATTGTTACAGGCACTTTAAGATTATCATGAGAGAAACGGAAAACACCCTGAAGGTGTCAGGACAGGAAAAGATAAAGTGTTAAGGTATGTGATGATTTTGCTATTCCACAGAATTAACCATCTCTGACAAAGATTACTTCTGAATTTATTATTTACAATTAAATAAAACCAAATAAACTTTATTACTTAAGCCACTTCTAATCAAGAACTAAGAAACTTACTACTATATCATAACTGATGTAAACCATGGTGTTTGTTAAAAAATTTCTATGTGCCAGATCCAGTGGTAATAGCTTTACATGGATTATCTCATTAATCTTCATAAGTAAGATTATTATCCTATTTTATATATGCAGAAAGTGAGACTTATGGAGGAAAAATAGCTACCCATGATCACACACCAAGTAAGTAGCAGAGCTTTCAAATATAAATAAAGCTACTCTGATTCCAAAGTTATGCTTCTCTGAGAAAAATGACTTCTTCTTGCCCAATTTTTAAAATATACAGCACATTACATTTATATTTATGTTTTCAGTTTGTTTTCTTACACGGGAATACAAAATATAAAATCTGTTGTATTTTCAGAACCAATTTGGTTCAATGATATCTAAATTCCCACATATATGATCCTAGGTCTATTTATGATTCTATTTTTACATTTCTATTTATACTTCATTTAAAGAAATTACCTAAGGTGTTAAACCACTTTATTTTTCAAAATAAAAATACTTCCTTGGGCTTCCCTGGGGGCGCAGTGGTCGAGAGTCCGCCTGCTGATGCAGGGGACATGGGAAAGTGCCCCGGTCCAGGAAGATCCCACATGCCGCGGAGCGGCTGGGCCCATGAGCCATGGCTGCTGAGCTTGCGTGTCCGGAGCCTGTGCTCTGCAACGGGAGAGGCCACAACAGTGAGTGGCCCGCGTACCGCAAAACAAAACAAAACAAAACAAAACAAAACAAAACAAAAACACTTCCTCATATTCGTAACTATGTTTTATTATTGATTATTGTGCAAGCAGCACCTGGTCAAATTTGATGACAAAGAGCTATGTTTTTGTAGATTCCTCTACTGTGTTCTTTTTCTTATTACTCCAATCCACTTTCCTTTAAAAAAAAAAAATATTTATTTATTTTTGGCTGTGTTGGGTCTTTTGTTGCTGCACGTGGGCTTTCTCTAGTTGCAGTGAGTGGAGGCTTCTCTTGTTGTGGAGCATGGGCTCTAGGTGTGCGAGCTTCAGTAGTTGTGGCAGGCAGGCTCAGTAGTTCTGTCTTATGGGCTCTAGAGCACAGGCTTAGTAGCTGTGGCTCAGGGGCTTAGTTTCTCTGTGGCATGCGTGATCTTCCCAGACCAGGGCTCAAACCCATGTCCCCTGCATTGGCCAGCAGATTTTTAACCACTGCACCACCAGCGAAGTCCCCCAGTCCACTTTCTGCATTGCTTCTGGAGTTATTTTTCTGACACATACTCTATTCATCTCATTTTAGACTTAAAATTTTTTGAATATTTTCCCAGAATAAATTCAAGGTTCTTCAACGTGGCTCAAGAGACTTGTAATATAGCCTTAGCAGACCTTCCAGTTTTCCTCTCTGTCTCCCTCTGTATGTGTGTATATGTTTAGATATATGTGTAAACTTTCTACTTGTTTCTTTATTGTGTTTGCATCCTTAGTACCCAACCTTATATCTGGCATATAGTAGGTGATTAGTAACTATTTTTTGAATGAATTCCTATAACAGAAAGCATTCATTCAATTCAAACCATGTTAACCTTACACAGAGAATGCCATTTGGAGCCCAACCTAAGCATCAGTATTGCCAATTGCTTCTCTTCTAGGAGCCAATTAAAATCAAATACTTTCTTAGTATTAGATGCAGAATGGGGCTATAAAATAGAATTCCTGTGTGAAGCATAAAATGCTGTGTTTTTTCTTCCCTGTGTGAGCTGTAAAACTTGACTTTTTAGAGTGTAATGGACAGGCAAAAGCTACTAACTGAACTGCTTACAAGAAGTCAATATCATCAGTGATAGAATAGGGGTGAAGATCCGGTTTATAAAAGACAGCTTGTGTATAAGGTAAGGGTTACCTCACTATTGGTCTATGGGGACTCTGTGCTAGTTTCCAGTGATGATAGTTGCCATGATACTAAATTTTGCACATAACAGGAATGAAAAATATTAACTGGTGATTCATAATGTTCTATTTAAATACTGAAACACCCTAGGATGTTTTTTGTACCAGCTTGTTAACATTGTCTACTCAAAATGTGTAGATTGATGTTAATATTTGTTTTATTATATCTAGTCACACTGCCTGGTTTTGCAGTATAAATGACCCCTCAATAACTTGATCTTTGGCTGATAAATTTATGCACTTATCTGAATGACCTATTATCTGGAGACAAAGCACATCTTGTTGGACCAAGAGAGAATTCTAGATGCTGCACTTACATCATCCAGATTTTACTAATATTTGTCTTATACTTCCTTACTTCTGTTGCTGGGAACCTATATATGCAACTACATTATATATACATGTATTCATATTCATTCTATTAAAAGATGATTGGTGTTACCTTGGCAATAACGTTAAGTACTCAGGCTTAACCAGCATACCTATTTCTCTCCTGATTCAGTGAGCTCTGAGAATCCTGTGACCCTAGTGCTCTGATAACAATGTCTTCATCCACTCTGTGATGTTGGTTGTCATTTAGGCCATCAAAATTATAGTATTATTTTCCTCATGAATAGCTCAGTTCACCCATTATCTGGAATTACTGAGGAGATTAACCTGCTATTACAAACTGTTACTCTTAAAAGAGAGCTAAATAAGTATGAAGTCACTATATTTTATTCTCAGAATGCATTCTATTTGTGACAGTAATCATGCAGGTAGATTTTAGTTTCAGAGGCTTTTTGACTTTATGTAAAATCAAACAAAAGGGAACATGATGGATTCAATCATCAGAGAGTGTGGTAACATGAAAAATGAGTCATGTGTGATTTATATTCAATATTGAATAACAAAACTGACTGCATGCATTTTAAACCAGGTACTTAATTTGAGAAACTACAGGGGTATAAGAAAATAGTCAATATTTTGAAAAGTTATCTTATAACTTTTGGTAAAAACAAGGTTATATTAAATAAATGAGGGATGAGGTTCATTAAGTTGAAAAAGATAAAAAATGAACTTTGCCAACAGAATTGAAATGTAAAAAACTTTCAAGGAATTTGGATTTCTGAAAGTTAAAAATTATATTATCAACTTAGTATTTATGTCCTCTCTCCTGACGCTGTCAGCTATATAGAATCCTGGCTCTGCAGACAAAGTCTTTGGATCTTTATTTAACAAAATAACATTAATGGGCAGAAAAACAATGTGATGGTCTAAAAATAGCTACACATAGTCACATTAAAAAAGGGCAGAAAGTTACCTGAAGGAAGATACAATACAAATGATAAGGAGGAAGATATTTTAGATATTTGGAATATTTGGGGAGAATTAGGAAGAAAATGCTCTTCAAGGCAGATCACACACACACACACACACACACACACACACACACATGCACACACACATTTTATTGCCTCTCATTTGATGTTCAGTTCAGAAGTCAGTCTATAATGCAACATTATGTAGAGTCTAAATACCTTTTATATATTTCCTGTTAAGTTATAACATTGGAGGATGAAAATCACCTCTTAAATCCAAATACCCTGAAGTTTCCCTCCAATATTGAAAGGGAGCATAATTTTTCAACATGTGTACCCATTAAAACAGCTAGAATTTAAAATTGTGTGAATAATGCCAATTTTTCAATACTAAGATCACATTCAGTATGGTAAGATGTTTCAATAAAATGAAAGGCACAAATCACTTAGGACATATTCATAATGATTTTATCAAATTATGAGTAGACTTTACTGTAAATCTTGGCTTTTTTGTCTCTCTTATTTATGTTTTGCTTCTGTCTAATCTTGATTTATCTTTCTCATATACCTATTTCTAACCAAGGAAAAATACTAGAGAAAATTTTAAATAAATTCTCTTTCATGTTATTAAATGACATCACACTTTGGCATTTTATTCAAAGTCTTTTGTAAGAGTGTATATTGTTTTAATATTTTTCATTTTTGAAGTGGAATCTCTTAACACTGTGTTAAGACTGAGACACAAGTTAATACTTCTTCAAAAGGGTTACATTTTATTAAATGTATTGCCTACTAAATATATCACTATACCTAATATAATCCAAATATTTTACAAAAAGGGAGTATTTTGAGAGAATGAGATGTGCACTTCAATCTATGTTGAGTGTATGAGGAAACTAAAAGACAAGGATGAAACTCTGCTAAAATTACTAAGTGGAATTCCATCCTTATAAATATCTCTAAAGAGGGTAGTGGGAAGAGATCATAGTGTTCATAATATGGGAGTGAGTATGCATCCTAAAAATCACTGATAGATAAAGAAAAAAAATCTAAACATAGAAAAAAGTGTGGTTAGGTAGACAGGCATCAGGACTCTATAAGGAAGTGGCAGTTTCTAGACATTTAATTTGAAGTGAAAATAAGAGTAGAGTTCCTAAGGAGGGCTAAGAAGAAAAGACCACAATCAAACAGGAACTCTCTATATCAAGAAGAAATGCCTATACAGGCAACAACATAGTGAGAAGATTTATTATTAGTGCTGATATATAAGAGGTGACTGTCAGTATATAATAAACCACTCCTGAAACCTGGCAGTTTAAAACAACAATTTATTGTTGCTCACATATTTATGTGTTGATTGAGCAGTTCTACACATCTGAGCCTGTCTCAGCTGATTTCAAACAGGCTCTTTCATGTACCTGTAGTCACCTGGCAGACAGGCTGAGGGCTAGCTGGTCTGGAATGGCCTCACCTAGGACAATTTGACATACTTCCATGAAAGGTTTTCTTAGACCCCTCCAGCAAACAATCCCAGGTTTATTTTTGTGTTAATGGCAGAGATACAAGAATGGAAGCAGATACTCACAAGTGCTTATTAAAGTTCCTACATGTGTCAATTTTGTTATTGTCCCATTTGCCAACACATATGTCCAATCCCAGATAAAATGTGGTAGGCCAATACTAAAGAGGATGAATACAGTGTTACCTGAGATATTGAGAACAATTAATGCAGTCATCCTCTCAAAATGGGTGTAAGGACAAAATGGACATTCAAATCTAAAAAATGGAGTGTGAAATAAAGGTCAGATTAACAATAAACTGGATTTGATACAGAATCCCAGAGGCTTTCTGAGAGTACCAAATACCTCCACCTAAGAACCAGAATAACATTTTAAAACAGTTAGAACTCAAACAAAAGATGGTGCTAAAACAATGCTACGGAGAAGAAGAAGAAAATTAGCCAGGAAAGGTTTCTATGAGACAATTAAATACCAGACACATTTTATCTGGTCATTTGTTTACAGAATTTTAAGGACATTTTTAGTAGACATGGTTGTCCTCTCTTTATGGGCACACAGGAAGAAAACATTTACTCTTCTCATTGTAAATGTATGTGGGCAATGGGTTGTTTTTATAAAACATCTAATTGCTAGTAAAATATTCTCATTATTCCCTTCACTTCTGCAAAATTCAGAAAAGATTCTTGATGGATGATAGTACCACAAGATCAGTGGGGCCTGAGTTTCTGCATAAAGAATAGTTGCTATGGAAAAAAATTTGTGATTACAGTAGACTTTCCCTGAATATAAATTAATATCTTTGTGTTAGGCTATTGAAATTTTTAGGGTTGTTAAAGTAGCCAAAGGTCTCTTGTAATCATTAATAAAGCAAAGCAATTAGCCAAATGAAATATTTTACAAGCTCACTGTTAACTGTGTTCTTATACAATATCAATGGCTATTCTTGTTGCATAATATCAGAGGGTACATGGTATATATATATATATATATATATATATATATATATATATATATACACATATAACATAATATAACACGACTAGC
>NW_006776934.1:685731-703678 GCF_000442215.2 Lipotes vexillifer | reverse complement strand
CCCTACTCTCTTTTTTGAAACTGAGCCACAAAGTCAAACTCAGCCTCAAGAGAGTGCAGGCAGATAAGCTCAGGCCCTGGCTGGGGGTATATATACACACACTATTGGAAATTCTTCTGTGAGAAGCATATAATAGTTTTTATAAGTTCCTATATTCAGTGTGTCAATATTTTGTTAAGAATTTTTGTTTTTATATTCATGAGAGGTAGTTTTCTTTTTCCCTTGAGATGCTTGTTTTTTTTTGTTTTTTCCTTGTTTTGGTATCAGAGTAACACTAGACTCACAGAATAAGATGGTGTTATGGGCTGAATGTTTGTGTCTTCCCATGTAGAAATCCTAACCCCCAATGTGGTGGTATTTAGAAGAGGCCTATGGGAGGTGATTATCTCAGGAGGATGGAACCCTATTGAATGGGATTAGTGTCCTTATAAAGGGACCAAGAGAGCTCTCTTGGCCCTTCTACCATGTGAGGACACAGTGAGAAGATAGCCATCTATGAGTCAGAAAGTGGGCTTTTCATCAGATAAAAAAATCTTTCTGTGGCTTAATTTTGGATTTCTTATCCCCTAGAACTGTGAGAAATAAATATTGATCTTTTAAGCCATCCAGTCTATGGAATTCTGTTATAGAAGTCCAAACTGATTAAGACAAAGAGTGTTTACTGTGTCTATATTTTCTGAAAGAATTTGTATATAATCTGTATCATTTCTTCATTGAATTAACAGTGAAGCCACTTGTGCTTAAGCTCTTATTTGTAGGAATATTTTAAATTACTAATTCAATTCCATTATTTTTTATGTCTATTCAAATTTTCTGTTCATTTTTTAGTTTTAATGATTTGTTTCTTTCTAGGAATGTTTCTACTTTGGTTAAGTTATCTATTTAGCATAAATCTGTCCATAATATTTTCTTATGATAATTTTAATTACTATAAATTAGGGAGAGATATTATCTCATTCCTCATTTTTTAAACATGTGTCATCTTTTTTGTTGATTATTCTAGCTAATGATTACTGATTTTGTTGATTATTTCCAAGGATAAAACTTTAGTTTCATTGTGTCTTCATAGTTTCTATATAATTTTTCTGTTTTCTGTTTATTTATTTTGACCTTTATTATTTCCTTCTGTTTGCTTTTGTTTTACTTTGCTCTTGTCTTCAAAGTCCTTAAGGGGTTGTTTAGATGTTGATTTAATACCTTTCTTTTTTCTATAAGAGATACATTTAAAGTTTTTGATTTTCCTCTTACTATTTCTTTCATTGCATTTCATAAATTTGGGTGCTTCATCTTCCTTCAATTTAAAATACTTTCTAATATATCTTCTGATTTATTTTTTGACCTGTGGGTTATTTAGAAGTGTGTTCAAGTTTATTAATCTTTAAAATGTCTAATCTACTGTTAATTCCATCCATGCTGTATCACACTCATTGTTTTCATTTGAAAAAATTGATTTGGAACATTTTACTATTTTCCATGCCTCTGCTAAAATTTTGAACATACTGTGTACAGTTCTAATAATTATTTTAATTCTCTTTTCTATTAAGTCTAAATTTTGTGTCAATTCTAGGTTTGATTTATCAGTAGATTGACTAAGTTTGTTCCTCATTACAGGTATTATTTTCCCTTACCTTTGCCTGCCTTGTCTTTTTTTTTTTTTTTTAGTTGTTTTGCAGACTTTGAATTTTACAACTATTGGTGCTGTATTTTTTTAAAAATCTTTATATTCTTGAGTTTGTTGTGGAATGATTTTACCTTACTTGGAAACAGTTATCTTTTTATGTCTTCCTTTTAAGATTTGTTAGTTGAGGGAGGAATTAGTATGTCAAAGGCAAGACAGAAAAGAGCTCATCCTAGAGCTCATTCTTTTCTTTCTGAATGTTCTCGGTAATGTCCTGTGAATCATGAGATTTTCTAGCCTATTTGAAAGGAATAGACATTTTTTCCAACCCTGTGTGAGCACTAAGCACCTTTTCAGTTAGGGCTAACCCTGGAGGGAGGAGGACAGCTTTGTAGACTTCAAGTTATTTCTCTGCTTGGTTCTTTCCTAAACCATAATGCATCCTCTAAACTCTAGACAATTTAGTCTCCCCAGACTTTCTGCTCTGTCTCTTCAACTCAGGGAGTCTGCCATGCTCTTTGTGGTTTGACCTTCCTATGTTATGGCCTGGAAACCCTCTCAAGGCAGCAAACTGTGGCAATCATATTCATCCTCTCATTTGTTTTTTATACTTCAGAAATCACCAACTTTCATTGACTTAGTTCCGATGTCTTGAAAACCATTGTTTTATATATTTTGTGTTTTGGTTGTTTGAGACAGGAGGGAATATCCAGTCGTTAGTAATCCATCTTAGCCAGCAGAAACACTCTATTATTTCTTTTTAAGGATATAGATACTGGTATCTGAGGTGAAACCAGTGGCAAGAATCACTGCAATTTTAACACTTTTCTTCCAACTTTCAGGAGGTTAGATTAATAGGGGTTCTTAATTTAGATGAATATATTTTAAATATACACTTTGATATTGACACATATATTTAAATTAGTCTTTTGTTTTTTTCTTCTTTTGTGTGTGAGTTAGGTATTAGATGCCAGCAATACCTGTGAATGTATGGATGTTTTACCATAAAGCTGTTTTCTTAATGATTTCTTCAAAAAGAAGTCAACAAAGATATTGCTCATACCTGATACTTGACTAAACAATAGCACCAAAGTAAATGTTCCTTATTCTGATTTGTTTTCTTAATTAAATTATTAGAATTAGGGGAAGGATGACATCCCAAGTATTGTACTAGATGTTTTACATAAATTATCTTATTTAATTATTACAACAACCTATGAGGTAAGTTCTATTGCCCCCACTTTAGAAATGAAGAGCATAAGGCTTTAAGTGGTTGTGTTTACACAGATAGTACATGTAGAACTTTATTTCAAATTTAGGTTTGTCTGATTCCAAAATTAATTCTCCCTTTAATTATAGCATATTTGACCTATTGATGGATTGTAAAAACATATAAAATTCATTTATTTTTATTTGTATTCTAAAGTCATCTGTTTCATAAACATACAAAACTATAGGACTTTCACACAACAGTGCCAATAGTTTTACAGGAAAAGTAATTCAAAACTAATAACAAATACCTTTGTATTAGATGCCTGACTGTTTTTTGGTGGATGGGTTTTTTTAAAAAACAAGTGCATAAACAAAATCAATAGGACCAATAATATGCCTCTGGGATTCATATTTTCTTTCATCTTTAAGCATAGAAGAACACCTGCCATTTCTTGGAAACTGTAGTTTAAATCATTTTAGTTATAGGTAAAAGATAACACAATGCATATTACAGGTTATTGTAGTTAGTAATTAGTATTATTGCATGTATTTTTAAATTAAATTTTATGATTCAGCAATACTAAAATTTTACATATTGGAAAAGGTAATGCTATTGAATTGACTATTGGACAAATAAAATAATCCCCTCAGAATTTAATTCTCAAAAAATATTATAGCAGAAATTATGCTAGCTCTTCATAATATTTACTCCCTTCTCTTCCCTTATAACAGAATAAAAAACTATAATATTTAGTTGGATATATTTACATTGGTTAGAAATAATACTTTTCCCACTCCCTTATGTTAGATGTATACATATAGAAATATAGAAATGGAAGTGGGATTGTTTTTGGAATGTCATAAAATGGAGGAACACTTGTCCTTTTCCATTTTACATTTGGCTGTTCAGCATGTACATATGATGCTTCCTAACTCATTCTATAAGGCCAATATCAACCTGATATCAAAACAAGACAAAGACACCATAAAAAATGAGTATTACTGGCCAATATCACTCATAAACATAGATGCTGAAATACTCAACAAAATATTAGAAAACCAAATTCAACAATACAGTGAAAGGATTATGCATCATGATCAAGTAGAGTTTATCCCAGGGATGCAAGAAATTTTTACTATTCACAAATCAATCAATATGATACACCACATTAATAAACTGAAGAATAAAATTCCCATGATTATCTCAGGAGATATGTTATGAAAAAGTTCAACATCCATTTATGATAAAAACTCTCCACAAAGTGGATATAGAAGGAACATAACATAATAAAGGCCATATATGACAAACTTACAGCCAACATCATATTCAATGGTGAACAGCTGAAATAATTTTCTCTAAGATCAGAAACAAAACAAGTATGTCCACTCTTGCCACTTTTAGTAAACATATTATTAGAAGTTCTGGCCACAACAATCAGGCAAGAAAAATAAATAAAATAAATCCAAACTGTTAAGGAAGAAATTAAAATGTCACTGTTTGCATATAACATGATATTATATATAGAAAATCCTGAAAACACCACCAAAAAACTTCTTAAAACTCATAATGAATTCAGTAAAGTTGCAAGATACAAAATTAACATACACAAATCTGTTTTGTTTCCATCCTCTAACAACAAACAATCAGAAAAGGAAATCAAGAAAAGAGTCTCATTTCCAACTGCATCCAAAAACAAACCCAACAACCTAGAAATAAATCTAACTAAGGAGATGAAAGACCTGTACTCAGAAATCTATGTCTCTGATGAATGAAATTAGAAACAATAAATAAAAATGGAAAGCTATATCATGCTCATGAAGTGAAGAATTAATATTTTAAATTAATTAATAACCATGCTACTCAAGACAATCTACAGATTCAATGTAATTCCTATCAAAATGACAATGGCATTTTTCACAGAACTAGAACAAATAATCCTAAACTTTGTGTGGAATTACAAGACACTGAATTGCCAATACAATCTTGAGAAAGGAGAACAAAGTTGGAGGTATCACTGTCCCTGATTTCAAACTATACCACAAAGCCACTGTAATCAAAAGAGTATGGTACCAGAACAAAAACAAATACATAGTCAATGGAACAGAACAGAGAGCCCAAAAATGAACACCCACTTATATGGTCAATTAATATACAAAAAAGGAGGCAAGAATATACAATGGGGAAAAGACAGCATCTTCAATAAATGATAT
Organism: Lipotes vexillifer; assembly: GCF_000442215.2. Classification (NCBI taxonomy): domain Eukaryota; kingdom Metazoa; phylum Chordata; class Mammalia; order Artiodactyla; family Lipotidae; genus Lipotes; species Lipotes vexillifer. Next base: position 698,637 of record NW_006776934.1, on the reverse strand, counting down.
TGGGAAAACTGGACAGCTACATGTAGAAGTATTAAACTAGACTGCTTTCTCACAGCATGTTCAAAAATAAACTTGATATGGATTAAAGGCTTAAATGGAAGATCTGAAATCAAAAAGTTGTAGAGGAAAACATAGGCACTATACTCTTTTACTTTGGTCTTAGCAGTATTTTATTTGGATATGTGTCATCAGGAAATGAATAAAAAGCAAAATTAAGCAAATGTAATTTGCTGTGCTCTTGCTCAGCAAATTATCAACAAAATGAAATGGTCATCTACTTTGTATGAGAGAAGATATTTGCAGATGATATATCTAATAAGGGGTTAAGATCCAAAATATACAAATAATTCCTACAACTCAACATCAAAAAACAAACAAATAGATAGCAACAAAAACCCATTGAAAAATGAGCAGGGGATTTGAATAGACATTTTTCCAAAGAAGATATATGGATGGTCAACAGACATATGAAAAGGTGTTCAACATCACTAATCATAATGGAAATACAAATCAAAACATAATGAAATATTACCTCATACCTGTCAGAATGGATATCCTCAAAGAGACAATAAATAACAAGTGTTGATGATGATATAGAAAGAAGAGAATACTTATGCACTGTTTCTCGGAATGTGAATTGGTGTAGCCACTGTGGTATACACTATGGGAGCTCTTCAAAGAAATGAAAATAGAACTATTATACAATTCAGCAATTCCACTTCTGTGTATTTATCTGAAGAAAATTAAAACACTAATTTGAAAATATATATGCACTCTTATGTTTATTATATATATATGAAATTGAATATTTCTCAGCCATAAAAAAAATGGAATTTTGCCTTTTGTGACAACATGGGTGGACCTAGGGGATACTGTGTTAAGTGAAATGAGTCTGATAGAGAGAAAGACAAATACTGTAAAATTTCACTTTTATATGGAATCTACATAAACAATATTTTTTTTAAATTAACGAACATAACAAAACAAAAACAGAATCATAGTTACAGGGAACAAACAGTCGGTTGTTAGAAAGGAGTGTGGGTGGATGAGTAAAATAGGTGGGGGGAATTAACAGGTACAATTTCTAGCTATAAAATAAATGAATCGAAGAGGCAAAATGTACATTGTGTGGAATCTTGTCAATATTACATAATATCATTGTATGGTGATGATGGTGGCCTGTTATAAAATAAACAAGTAGTAGAGATATAATGTGCAACATGATTAAAAAAATTAACACTGCTGCATGTTATATATGAAAGCTGTTAGGAGAGTAAATCCTAAGAGTTCACTTAATATATTTTCTTTATCTTAAAGTTGTATCTATATGAGATGATCAACGTTCAGTAAACTTAATGTGGCACTCATTTCATAATGTATGTAAGTCATATCATTATACTGTACACTTCAATCTTTTACAGTGTTGTGTGTCAATTATATCACTATAAAAATGGAAGACCTCTTAGGATGAAAAGAGAAGTTACACAGTGGAAGAAGCAGATATTTGCAAAACACATATCTGACAAAAGACTAGTGTCAAGAACATGTTAAGACCTTTCAAAACTCACTAGTATAAAAGAAACTAAAGCAAAAAAAAAAACTTTAAAATTAAAAGCATTAAAAGCAAGATATGAAAACATATTTCATTGAAGAGGACATACAGATGAAATAAAGCACATAAAAGAGGTTCATCTTTATTAGCAATTAGAGAAATGCACAATAAAAACCAAAATGAGATATCACCACATAACTATCAGGATGGATTAAAAAAAAAAAGTAATGGCAAAGATGCAAAGAAACTAGATTATGAATGCTTTTGCTAATGTATGCTGTATAGTGCAGCCACTCCAGTAAAACAGTTTGGCAGTTTCTTTATTTTTCTTGTTTTATTGAGGATTTACTGTTTAACCAAATACAGCTTGTGATTAATGTAAATAGTTTGGTGAGTTTGATCATATGTATAAATTCTTATTACCATCACCATAATCAAGGTAATAAACATATCCATTAATTCCAAAAGTTTCCTTTTATACCTTTGGGGTTTAGGGGTTGTCTTTCTTGCTTTGTGTGTGTGTGTGTGTGTGTGTGTGTGTGTGTGTGGTAAGAGCATTTAACATGAGATCTACCCTCTTAAAGAAATTTTAAGTGCACAATATCTTATTGTTAATTATAAGGAGCTTTTAATGAAATTAAAATACTACTACTATACAATCCAACAAATGCACTATTAGGCATTTATCCCAATTAAAGACTTAGACTCACACAAATATCTGTGCATGAATGTTTATAGCTATTTTATTCATAATAATTAAAAACTGAAAACAATTCAACTGTCCTTTAACAGGGTAATGATTAAACAAACTATGATGTGTCAAACCACAGAATACTATTCAACAATAAAAATGAGTGAACTATTGATACATGCAACATCCTGGCTGAAACTCCAAAGAATCATGTTAAGTGTAAAAAGCCAGTCTCAAAGGGTTACATGCTATATGATTCCATTCATGTAAGATTCTTGACAAAATTATAGAAATGGATGACAATATTGTGGATATCAGGGTTTAGAGGAGATAGAAGTAGGATGAAAAAGAGTATTAAAGGCAACATGAAACATCTTTATGGTAATGGAAATATTGTGTATCTTTTTTTTTTTTTTTTTTTTTTTTTTTGGCCTCTCACTGTTGTGGCCTCTCCCGTTGCGGAGCACAGGCTCTGGACGTGCTGACTCAGCAGCCGTGGCTCACGGTCCCAGCCGCGGATCTTCCCGAACCAGGGCACGAACTCGTGTCCGCTGCATCGGGCGCCCCTGCATCGGCAGGCGGACTCTCAACCACTGCGCCACCAGGGAAGCCCAATATTGTGTATCTTGATTGTATCATTTCAGTATCCCTCTTGTGAAATTACATTTTGTGCGTGTGAATTTACAATTATCACAAGATTAAGAAAAAAATATAAAACCATGTCTCCTATATGTGCCTGCTGTGAAAACATGTGTCTTGTGCAATAGGAATAGGTAAAGTTTGCCCTTCCTCCCAAATACATATCCAATTCAGCCACAGATTCCAACAAAGTGTCTGTTTGTCTAATTGTTATGTCATTCTTCTCTCTGAGACATGAAGCTTTATCTCATATGTCTTTAATTCGGCTATGTATTTAAAATAGTTTTTTGTTCTATCTTATTCATCATGTCAGGTGTCTGTAATAAGATTTTCCCCACGTTATTGTAGCCGTGTAGATTGTTGGATTTGGACAGCTATGAACCTATTTTACATGAATTATTTCTTATACAATTGAAGTTAGAGCAAAATAAGCTTCCAAGGATATGACTATTTGTCACTGAAATTAGGATACTATATTTTTTCCCATTTTTCTCAGCTTTATTTGGAAATGATACTTTACTTTTGCTATAAATTTATGATAGAGATATAAAACTTCTCAATTTCCCCTTCAAAGTTTCAAGAACTCATGTCAAATTCATGATAAATATTCCAATCAAAAATTGCTAAAACATTCATTTGTAATCCACCAGAAGGCAGAGAGCAGAAGCAAGAAGAACTACAATCCTGCAGCCTGTGGGGGGGGGGGGGAATTCACAGAAAGATAGACAAGATGAAAAGGCAGAGGGCTATGTACCAGAGGAAGGCACAAGATAAAACCACAGAAAAACAACTAAATGAAGTGGAGATAGGCAACCTTCCAGAAAAAGAATTCAGAATAATGATAGTGAAGATGATCAATGACCTCAGAAAAAGAATGGAGGCAAAGATTGAGAAGATGCAAAAAATGTTTAACAAAGACGTAGAAGAAATAAAGAACAAACAAAAAAATGAAAAATACAATAACTGAAATGAAAACTACACTAGAAGAAATCAATAGCAGAATAACTGAGGCAGAATAATAGATAAGTGATGTGGAAGACAGTATGGTGGAATTCACTGCTGTGGAACAGAATAAAGAAAAAAGAATGAAAAGAAGTGAAGACAGATAACAGACCTCTGGGGCAACATTAAATTCAACAATATTCGCATTATAGGGGTCCTAGAAGGAGAAGAGAGAGAGAAAGGACCAGAGAAAATATTTGAAGAGATTATAGTCGAAAATTTCCCAAACATGGGAAAGAAATAGCCACCCAAGTCCAGGAAGCGCAGCAAGTCTCATAAAGGTTAAACGCAAGGAGAAACACACTGACACACATAGTAATCAAATTGGCAAAAATTAAAGACAAAGAAAAATTATTGAAAGCAGCAAGGGAAAACTGATAAATAACAAGCAAGGGAAAAATGACAAATAACATACAAGGTTATATAAGGTTATATAAGGTTATGTAAGGTTAACAGCTGATTTCTCAGCAGAAACTCTACAAGCCACAAGGGAGTGGCATGATATACTTAAAGTGATGAAAGGGAAAAACCTACAATCAAGATTACACTACACAGCAAGGATCTCATTCAGATTCAATGGAGAAATCAAAAGCTTTACAGACAAGCAAAAGCTAAGATAATCCAGAACAACCAAACCAGCTCTACAACAAATGCTAAACGAACTTCTCTAAGTGGGAAACACAAGAGAAGAAAAGGACCTACAAAAACAAACCCAAAACAATTTAAAAAAATTGGTCACAGGAACATATATATTGATAATTACCTTAAAAATGAATGGATTAAATGCTCCAACCAAAAGACACAGGCTTGCTGAATGCACACAAAAACAAGACCCATATATATGCTGTCTACAAGAGACCCACTTCAGCCTAGGGACACATACAGACTGAAAGTGAGGGGATGGAAAAAGATATTCCATGAAAATGGAAATCAAAAGAAAGCTGGAGTAGCTATACTCATATCAGATAAAATAGACTTTAAAATAAAGTATGTTACAAGAGACAAGGATGGACACTACATTATGATCAAGGGATCAATCTAAAAAGAAGATATAACAATTATAAATATATATGCACCCAACATAGGAGCACTTCAATATGTAAGGCAACTGCTAACAGCTATAAAAGAGAAAATTGACAGTAATACAATAATAATGGGGGATTTTAACACCTCACTTACAGCAATGGACAGATCATCCAAAATGAAAATAAATAAGGAAACAGAAGCTTTAAATGGCACAATAGAGCAGATAGATTTAATTGATATTTATAGGACATTCCATCCAAAAACAGCATATAACACTTTCTTCTCAAGTGTGCACAAAACATTCTCCAGGGTAGATCACATCTTGGGTCACAAATCAAGCCTCAGTAAATTTAAGAAAATTGAAAACAAATCAAGCATCTTTTCTGACCACAATGCTATGAGATTAGAAATGAATTACAGGGAAAAAAATCATAAAAAAATAAAAAATAAAAACATGGAGGCTAAACAATACATTACTAAATAACCAAGAGATCACTGAAGAAATCAAAGAGGAAATCAAAAAATACCTGAGAAAACTGACCATGAAAACATGACGATCAAAAACCTATGGGATGCAGCAAAAGCAGTTCTAAGAAGGAAATTTATAGCTATACAAACCTACCTCAAGAAACAAGAAAAATCTCAATTAAACAATCTAACCTTACACCTAAAGGAACTAGAGAAATAAGAACGAACAAAACCCAAAGTTAGCAGAAGGAAAGAAATCATAAAGATTAGAGCAGAAATAAATGAAATAGAAACAAAGAAAACAATAGCAAAGATCAATAAAACTAAAAGCTGGTTCTTTGAGAAGATAAACAAAATTCATAAACCATTAGCCAGACTCATCAAGAAAAAGAGGGAGAAGACTCAAATCAATAAAATCAGAAATGAAAAGGAGAAGTTACAACAGACACTGTAGAAATACAAAGCATCCTAAGAGACTACTACAAGCAACTCTATGCCAATAAAATGGACAACTTGGAAGAAATGGACAAATTCTTAGAAAGGTATAACCTTCCAAGTCTGAACCAGGAAGAAACAGAAAATATGAACAGACCAATCACAAGTAATGAAATTGAAACTGTGATTAAAAATCTTCCAACAAACAGAAGTCTAGGAACAGATGGCTTCACAGGTGAATTCTACCAAATATTAGAGAAGAGCTAACACCTATCCTTCTCAAACTCTTCCAAAAAATTGCAGAGGAAGGAACACTCCCAAACTCATTCTATGAGGCCACCATGACCCTCATTCTGAAACCAGACAAAGATACTACAAAAAAGGAAAATTACTGACCAATATCACTGATGAATATAGATGCAAAACTCCTCAACAAAATACTAGCAAACAGAATCCAAAAATACATTAAAAGGATCATACACCATGATCAAGTGGGATTTATCCCAGCAATGCAAGGATTCTTCAATATATGCAAATCAATCAATGTGATACACTATATTAACAAATTGAAGAATAAAACCCATATGATCATCTCAATAGATGCAGAAAAAGCTTTTGACAAAATTCAACACCCATTTATGATAAAAACTCTCCAGAAAGTGGGCATAGAGTGAACCTACCTCAACATAATAAAGGTTATATACAACAAACCCACAGCAAACATCATTCTCAATGGTGAAAAACTGAAAGCATTTCCTCTAACATCAGGAATGAGACAAGGATGTCCACTATCACCACTATTATTCAACATAGATTTGGAAGTCATAGTCATGGCAATCAGAGAAGAAAAAGAAATAAAAGGAATACAAATTGGAAAAGAAGAAGTAAAATGTCACTGTTTGCAGAGGACATGATACTCTACAAAGAGAATCCTAAAAATGCCACCAGAGCACTACTAGAGCTAATCAATGAATTTGGTAAAGTTGCAAGACACAAAAATAATGCACAGAAATCTCTTGCATTCCTATACACTAATGATGAAAAATCTGAAAGAGAAATTATGGAAACACTCCCATTTACCATTGCAACAAAAAGAATATTATATCTAGGAATAAACCTTCCTAGGGAGACAAAAGACCTGTACGCAGAAAATTATAAGACACTGATGAAATAAATTAAAGATGATACCAACAGATGGAGAGATATACCATGTTCTTGGATTGGAAGAATCAATATTGTGAAATGACTATACAACCCAAAGCATTCTACAGATTCAATGCAATCCATATCAAATTACCAATGGCATTTTTTACAGAACTAGAACAAATCACCTTACAATTTGTATGGAGACACAAAAGACCCTGAATAGCCAAAGCAGTCTTGAGGGAAACAAATGGAGCTGGAGGAATCAGACTCCCTGACTTCAGACTATACTACAAAGCTATGGTAATCAAGACAATACAGTACTGGAACAAAAACAGAAACATAGATCAATGGAACAAGATAGAAAGCCCAGAGATAAACCCACACACCTATGGTCAACTAACCTATGACAAAGGAGGCAAAGATATACAGTGGAGAAAAGACAGTCTCGTCAGTAAGTGGTGCTGGGAAAACTGGACAGCTACATGTAAAAGAATGAAATTAGAACACTCCCTAACACCATACACAAAAATAAACTGAAGATGGATTCCTGACCTAAATGTAAGACTGGACACTATAAAACTATTAGAGGAAAACATTGTAAGAACACTCCTTGACATAAATCACAGCAAGATCTTTTTTTGTCCATCTCCTAGAGTAATGGAAATAAAAACAAAAAAATAAACAAATGGGACCTAATGAAACTTAAAAACTTTTGCACAGCAAAGGAAACCATAAACAAGATGAAAAAACAACCCTCATAATGGTAGAAAATATTTGCAAATGAATCAACAGGCAAAGGATTAATCTCCAAAATATATAAACAGCTCATGCAGTTCAATAGTAAAGAAACAAACAACCCAATACAAAAGTGGGCAGAAGACCTAAATAGAGATTTCTCCAAAGAAGACATACAGATGGCCAAGAAGCACATGATAAGCTGCTCAACATCACTAATTATTAGTGAAATGCAAATCAAAACTACAATGAGGTGTCACCTCACACCAATTAGAATGGGCATCTTTAGAAAATCTACCAACAACAAATGCTGGAGATGGTGTGGAGAAAAGGGATCCCTCTTGCACTGTTGGTGGGAATGTAAATTGATACAGTGACTTTGGAGAACAGTATGGAGGTTCCTTATAAAAATAAGCATAGCATTACCATATGATCCAGCAATCCCACTACCGGGCATATACCCAGAGAAAACCATATTCAAAAAGACACATGCACCCCAGTGTTTTTGCAGCACTATTTATAATATCCAGGTCATGGAAGCAGCCTAAATGCCTTTTCACAGACAAATGGATAAAGAAGTTGTGGTACATATACACAATGGAATATTACTAAGCCATGAAAAGGAATGAAATTGAGTCATTTGTTGAGACATGGATGGATCTAGAGACTGTCATACAGAGTGAAGTAAGTCAGAAAGAGAAAAACAAATATTGTATATTAATGCATGTATGTGGAACCTAGAAAAATGGTACAGATGAACAGGTTTGCAAGGCAGAAGTTGAGACATAGATGTAGAGAACAAACGTATGGACACCAAGGAGGTAAAACCGAGGTGGGGTGGGGATGGTGGTGTGCTGAATTGGGCGATTGGGATTGACATGTATACACAGATGTGTATAAAATTGATGACTAATAAGAACCTGCTGTATAAAAAAACAAAACTAAACTCAACTAATACTAAACTTTCTTTGGGTTATTTGTATGGAAATATGGTAATATAAATGTTTCAGACATTACAGGAAATTTGTAAAAATCTTATATGTTCTGGTTTAATGTTATAAGTCATAATTCTAGTTATTATTTTAAAATGTATATCTCAGAAATAACTAAATATCCTTGTCAATTGCATTATTATGAACTTTCATCAAATCTTTATCTGTGGTCATTTTTAAGTCTTTTGTCATTTACAGACAGTTCTGGGTGTACTCTGATGCTTTTGCAAAAATGTTCCTGTAAAAGGGTTACATCTTCAAGGAATTCATGGAAAAGACTCTGAAGTACAGGTTTCTGGTAACTGACTCTACTGCTGAACTGAATGAATAAGCATTTTCAGAAATCTAATGGAAAACTGATGAATTTATAAAAGTGCTAACAAAAGATCGAGATAAAAAAATATTAATTTCATTGGACTGAGTGAACTGATGAGGATGATTATAATTTTTGTGACTTTCTGTTTGAATAAAACAAAAAAAGTTAAAAAAAAACAAAAAAAGACATTCATTTGTGAGTTTCAGGAAGTATTCCTCTTCTGTGTCTGTCAATAAAAGAAAAAGAAGGTTGAACTTGGTGAATTGAATTTACCAGTTTTTCAAAAAGATAGAAATGGGGAAAAAAATAATTTACTGTACTGAATTGAAAATATTTGAACTTCTTTTAAAAGTATGTAAATATTATGATGCTTTTCCAAAGTATTATTAATAAATATAATGGTAGTTTGAAAGATGTGAAAGTTTGTACTTTAAACTTACCCTAATCTAATACATACCAAATTCAAGTACATTTTCTTTCAAAATACACCTGAAAATTATTATGTTTCCATTTCCATGCTAGAATATTAATAGAACAATACAAGTAAGACAATGTTCAGATGAATATTATACTTATTTTGTCCAACCCTATCCTAGAAGCTGTAGAGGCATTAAAAGTTTCAAAAGACCTACTCTAAAAAGCTCCATGATACTAGTATAAAAAAGGCATTAGGGCTTCCCTGGTGGTGCGGTGGTTGAGAGTCTGCCTGCTAATGCAGGGGACATGGGTTCGAGCCCTGGTCTGGGAAGATCCCACATGCTGCGGAGCAACTGGGCCCATGAGCCACAACTACTGAGCCTGTGCGTCTGGAGCCTGTGCTCTGCAGCAAGAGAGGCCGTGATAGTGAGAGGCCTGCGCACGGCGATGAAGAGTGGCCCCCGCTTGCCACAACTAGAGAAAGCCCTTGCACAGAAATGAAGACCCAACACAGCCAAATAAATAAATAAATAAATGTGGGGTTTAAAAAATAATAATAATTTTTTAAAAAATGGCATTAACCTTGCAATGTATCAATTTAATGATCAGATAATATTTATGCTATCATTCAAGTGTAATGTTCATAAGGTGCTTAAAAGTGTTATTTGGAATCTTGATATATATAGTTATAAAATGTTCATTTATATTATTTACATAAAGATTATAATGATATCATGGTCTTAATGAACTTGTTTTAACAGGTTTACTCTCTATCCTTTGAACTTTTAAGCATCCCACTTAAACCAAAAACATCTGAACAGCAGGAAAATATATTGACTTCTTGTGTTCTAGACAAAGGCTAGTCTTCAAAGACAAAAATGCATGTTTTCTGTCCTTAAGGAGTTTATAGACTATTGAAGAGCCTAGAAGAGTCATTTCATTTTTCCTCTACTGTGTATCACTCAGAGTCCTGATTGATATAGGCTAAAAATGGCTATTTGGAGGAAAATTTAAGAAAATTACTCTTTACACAGGTTTGGGCAAGGTGGAGGGAATCTACAAGAAGTAATACATTGAAACTCAGAAGTCATTAACCTGCTAGGCTTCAAGCCAGGGTAAGGAGAGAAACAGCAACTGGAATCCACAGTCAGGGAGAGCTGTGTAGAGAGGGCTGCCTGGCCTGAAGCTTTTCTTACTCACTAGGAGACTCAGTCAGGCTACTGCAATCTTGCCTGTATGCAGGAATTGGAGAAATACATTTCCAGATATCACGGCTTTTATGGCGTTTATCTCTCAACATTCTGCTTACTCCAATATTATTGTTCCTTAACAATTTGCCTCTGAAAAACGTATTTTTGCATCCATTGTGTTTAGAGTTACTCTCGCCAGAGAATAGTAGAATATGCCTTAAAATTCACTCCTTCTGGACTATACATTGTCTTTTAATGAAATTTAAGATATATTAACTTTCTAATCACCTAGATCATATTATATTACTGACACGTGTAATTATAAGTTCAACTTAAAAGCCTAATATTTTATAATGTCCTCATACTGTTTTTCTGAATTTAAATCATTAAACCTTAAGAACAGAATGTAGTGTTTATTCATATTAAATTTTATCTAGTTAGATTGAACCCATTTATCCAGACTTTTCAGATTTTTTGGCATCATGATTTTGTCATCCAATATATCCCTCTTAATTTTGAATCACAGCCTTTCTGGCCATTCCCTTGAACTCTAAGTTTGGTAGGAATACAAAACTGAAGATTGTACAAATGTTCCTATCATAGAAAATTCTCTAAAAGATGGCATCAGTCAAAAGTTGTCCCAGAATGTTTTAGACATGGTTCCCCAAATACAGATGCTTTTCTACATCTGGCATATAAGTGAAAAACTGAACAAAAGAAAGACAGAAATTTGGCTTACTATTAAAACTAGATGCCCCAGGCATAACACATTTTCTTGTCTCCGTGGTGAATTTTGGATATGTCTTTTTTATAAACCTGTTGGAACAGGAAGGGATGTAAAGAAAAGAATTATGGTTTAGAGATACATATAGCACTTTAGTGATAACTTCTGTGTATTTTTGTTTATGGAATATGGTAATAATCTAATCTAATTTTCCATGAGTAGCCAATTATCTGAGTGTCACACAGAATAGTCCATGATTTTCCACTGATTTATGATATTTTCTTGCCATCTTTGTCATTATACTGTAATCTAGGTAGAAGGAGGCACATATTAACAGGTTGCAAGAATCAAAATGTGAACATCTTGGGTGAGGGGGCATTATTCTGTTAACCACACTTTTATAAACCTGTTCAAGTTTATTCACATTGCTTTATGTGATTACTTTTTAAATTAGTCAAGAGAATAAAGGTGAAAAAATATGGAATCCTACTGTTTTTTTGTAATTATTTATATAATTATGTTTATTGACACATGTGTGTGTGTGTGTGTGTGTGTGTGTGTGTGTGTGTGTGTGTATTTGCATTACTGTCTGGTGCCAGCTGTTTTCAGCTTGATAAACTTCCTTTTATATTTCTTGTAAGACAAATCCAACTAGTAACAGATACTCTCAGCTTTTGTTTATCTGGGGAAGTCTTTATTTAGCCTTCATTTACATGGATCTTTGAGCTATACTTCTTGGAGTTTGATGAGCTTCTTAGATATGTAAATTATTTTTCAATAAATTTGGGTAGTTTTCAGCTATTATTTCTTTGAATATTTTTCTTCTCTTTTTGTCTCTCTCCTCTCTTTCTGATACTACCATTGTGTGTATTTTGGCATGCTTAATGGTGTCCCACATTTCCCTGAGCTCTCCTCATTTATCTTCATTCATTTATTTCCCATTATTTTTTTTTTGTATCTTCAGTTCACTTATTCTTTCTTCTGTCAATTAATATCTACTTAAAAGCCTCCCAGTGATTTTTTGTTTCATTTCAGTTATTTACTTTTCAACTCCAGAATTTCCTTTGTTCTTTTTTCTGATTTCAATTTCTTTATTGATATTTGCCATTTTATGTGACACTGTCATCATACTTTGATTTATTTCTTTAATCATAGTTCCAATAATTCCATAAAATGGCTTATAATAGTCATCTTGAATTTTTTTTTCTAATAAATCTGGACATCTGCTTATGCTCATAGGAAATTTCTGTTATGTTTACAGCATATAGGTTAAATATTCCTGTTTCTTAGCATGTCTCATATTTTTTTTGTTAGAAACTAAACATTTTAGATATATATTTTAGCAACTCTGGGTACTGGCCCCACCATTCCTCCAGTCTTGTTATTGTTTTGTTTATTACATTAGTGACTCACTGGATTATTTTGGTGAAGTCTATTTTCCCTCACACAGAGTTGATCCTCATTTGATCCTTAGTAGGGCACAGTTTTGTGTATGCTCACAGTCATCCTGAGATAACAGTGATTTTGGCAGGGCTCTCTTCTTCTCTTTCCCCGACTGTGTTCACCTGCTAAA
>NW_006776934.1:675495-685702 GCF_000442215.2 Lipotes vexillifer | reverse complement strand
CTTTCCCTGACTGTGTTCACCTGCTAAATTCCATAAATGATGATAGTTCTTTTGGGAGGACATTGGGAACTATGTATTTTGTGACCTGCTTTCCCCTTACACCCAGGCTCTGGAGCTTGTCATGGAGACAATGGCAAACTTCTCACTGAGTGACACCCACCTGCTAGAAGCAAAGCACTTGATGGGGGGTTGAAGTGGGAATCCTCTCAGCTTATCTCCCTTGGTGTGGAATCACTGTCTCATGAGCTGAGGCAAGGATGATCAGGGTCCCAGTATTCATAGTGGTGAAATGCCCAAAACAGTGCTTCCATTCAATGAGTGGTGGCTGGGAAGAAAAAGTGAGCCCTGCTTCTCCATTGTGTTCCCTGGGATTTAGCCTCAGCAACAGATAAGACAATTGAGAAATGGGGAGATAGGGAGCACTGTGTTCTTGTCTACAGCAGTCAGGAGTGGATGCTGTGCCTCCCTGGCCAAGGAGGTGGGGAGGAGGAAATTATTCTTTGTTCATCTACCACAGACTCTTATCTTTCTTACCAAGTTTTCATAGATTTTCTTGATTAGATGTTTCTTCACTAGCCAGTTTCTCTTAAAACCACTTCCAGAGGCTTAAATTGTTGTTTTTCCAGAGTTTACACCAGTTTCACTGAGTAATCAGTCAGCAGAACTACTTATGCTTTCATGCCAGAAATTTATCTCCATGCATTTTTAAATAGTTTTAAGCATATTTGATAGTTTTCTCTCTCTCAGTCTCTCTGTCTCTGTTTCTCTCTGTCACTATCTCTGTATCTTTCTCTATAGCTTTTCCTCTCCTTCTTTACCTCTTTTTGCTTTTCTTAAATTATATAGACAGGAAATTTTGTTGACATATTCTGTCCTTCCATAAGACACAGTCCCAAAGGAAGTAGTATATGGATGGATAATTGTTTCTGTACCTTGTTAATATAGGTGATTTATAAAAAGGAAAAAGGAATGAAAAATAAAGAGAAAGAAAGAAAGAAAGAAAGAAAGAAAGAAAGAAAGAAAGAAAGAAAAAAAAAGAAAGAAAGAGAGAGAGAGGAAGAGGGGAAGAAGGGAAGAAGAAAGAAAAAAAGAAAAGTGGTGAGGGAGGGATCCAAGGAAGGAAGGGAGAAAGACCAAATGCCAGTGGGAAATCTGACTCATCCTTTCATTTAAAAAATGTGTCTACTTTCCCTAGTGCCCTCACTAAAGAACTTCCAGACACAAGTCAGTGCCGGTGTTTTATTTGTCCTCATTTTATGGATGTGGGAAACTCACTCTATGCTCCAATTTCATAAAGCCTTTCTGGTTCTATTTGTCTATGTCATTTAGAACATTTAATTCCTGTTACCTAAGAGAATGAAGTTGCTTGAATATCTCTGTTGGATCCCAGAGACCAACAGTCATGTAAATTCAACCTCAAGTAACATTCTGCTTCTGTTCCATAAAGTTATTTGTCTAGCCTTCAGTAGAGTTGCATGTCTTTTAGTTTGCTCATTTTTATATTTTCTTGACAACTTATATGTGTAGAAGTTGGGAAATTTCACAACTAAACTTAACATACATTTTGCTGTTAAGTGATAATTTCACCTTTCCTTCAATTTTAATATATATAATCTAGCTTTAAAAAAAAAACACAAACTTTTTTTTCAATCTTAATATATATGATCTACTAAGGGAAAAAAAAAATCATAGGCATTTTAGAATTTAATGTGCTTACATTTCCTTCTCTGTGGGTTTTTATACCACTTTTGAGGATTTTTTGTCTGTTTTTGATGATTTTTTTTCTTTCCCATAAACTGCCTCAAATAAAGATAATTCATTGACAAATTTTCTAGCACATTACTCAATTTTTTCTTTAATCCACTTCAAATCCAGTGGTCTACATCTCTTCATTTCGGTTTCCTACCATACTCACTTTACTCCTGCACTCGTATCATTAAAATGGTCATTCATTTGCCATCAAAGCCCTTTTACTGACCTAAATAAATCAAACTGTCCACCCCTTTCACTCATATAACTCCCTTCTCTACTCCAAACATCAATTCATCAGCTTTCTTAGGGGCTGCCATATTCAATAACTCCTACAATTCCACTTTTCCACATACCAAGCTTAGAGTAATTAACACACTCAAAAATTTTATTCAAATTCTGAAGTGTCTGTTATACCTACTATTTTAATTATATTTTCAATGACACTGTCTTAAAATAGAAACTCATTCCTTCTTACTTTCCCTATTGAACAATCAAGACTTCTTGCCTTAAAATATTTTCTGTCAAAATATCTTCCACAGTTTTGATAAAGTGGATAAAGCCATGGAAATCCTAACAGTATTAAATTATCTTAAATTTTAACTGCTTTACTCAGATTATCTTTTTAAATCCTCTCTTTAACCCCATGTGATACATAGCATTCTTAAAACCATGTTCAAGGTGAGGAAATAAAAGTTCATAAAGAATTAAGTCACTTGCCTAAAATCATAAAGATGAAACTAATTGTCAAGGTCTTTGAGCTATCTTCTGTCACATCAACTAAAAAACTTCTCAGCCACAATAAAATATTTACACTCGTGTCCTTTGTATAATTTGATTTGTATTTATTTTGATCCTTTATTATATTCTGCTTTATAGTAAAACTATTTGTGCACATGAATTCACTAACCTTTTAGACTCTGATGGATAAGGGTAGAAATCATGTCTTAATAGTTTACCCAGTGTGTATTAAAATTATTTGATGTGGTTAGAGTCACTCAGTAAGAGTTAAATGATTCTTTAGCATTAAAGACATTTTGAGACTATTGTTAATTAGTAGCTTAAGTTATTTTCT
The DNA here is from genome assembly GCF_000442215.2 of Lipotes vexillifer. Lineage (NCBI taxonomy): Eukaryota > Metazoa > Chordata > Mammalia > Artiodactyla > Lipotidae > Lipotes > Lipotes vexillifer. The sequence continues at coordinate 682,878 of NW_006776934.1, read as the reverse complement.
ATTTTTGCACTAGTTGACTAACTTTTTCCTTCATTTGGGAGAGACATTAACTTCATCATCTTGGCCTGTTTTTAATTGTGTAATTATGAACTCCCTGCCAAAATTTAGCCTGAAGATTTGGTTGGTTAAATATGTTTTGTAGCTTTCCCTAAAGGACTGTTAAATAGGCATCCCTGAATTAACCATTATTCAGTGATGGGTAAAGAGATGTGCAAGGGCTTATGCCTTATTCTTGTAATCACTGTAAGGATTTTTAAAAATATCTATACTTAGGAAAATCATCTAATTCCATATTCTATATCTGTTTATCAACTTATCCATCTACCTTTTTAACTTCCTTGATTAGCTAGTATCTCATCTGTCTTCTAATTTTCCATATGTTTGATAAATGATTGATCAATCTATGATTTATCTATCTTTCTATGAATGAGTGTAAAATTACATGACTATTATCCAACTATTAAAATAAAATATATATATATATATATATATATATATATATATATATATATAGTAATTATTTTTTCTCACTTAAGTTGAAATGGTAGGGAGCTCCCATTCCATTCATTATGAACCCAGCCCTAAAGTCATTAGAGCTTCCAGGAGTTATATTTCCATCTAGAATATTTGATTAGAGCTCTCTTGTTTCAAGCAGTCACTGTTGATAGGCTAGCTATATAAGCCTACGTGATCCTTTTTTTTTTTTTTTTTTTTTTTTTTTTTGTGGTAGGCGGGCCCCCTGTGGCCTCTCCCGTTGCAGAGCGGACGCGCAGGCTCAGCTGCCATGGCTCACGGGCCCATCCGCTCCACGGCATGTGGGATCCTCCCGGACCGGGGCACGAACCTTCGTCCCCTGCATCGGCAGGCAGACCCCCAACCACTGCGCCACCAGGGAAGCCCCTACGTGATCCTTTTAAAAGGAAGGAAGCCTTATAGACTGTGCTCATAGGGAGTGGGAAGTTTTACTGATACCTGAAGCACTAGGGTCTAGAGGCCAGGTTCTCCAGGTGAAATTTTTCTCTGAGATCTTTCTTCTCTATGAGATTCTGCATGGGAGTAGGGTTTATGGGACTCATTGCTCAAAATATATACAAAGTTGTGGATTATTCTCAATTCTTGCTGCATACTTGAAAATGAACCATTTTTCAAGGAGGTATCTACATTTAGTCTCCCATTAACTTCCCTCTATCATTTTCCAATCTGGGAAATTCTATCTATTTTTTCTTCAAAGGACTTAGAAACATAATGTTGATCTTTCCTGAGGGGAGATCAGAGTAGATTAATTGGATGCTCAGATAAACTAGCTCTTTTTTGTCTTATGTAATCATCCTCTTACATGTGTACACATTAATGTATTTATTCATATGTCATCTTGAACAGATTAATACATTCATCAATAATATCTACCATGTAGTATGTATGTATGAGTGTTTACGTTTGTATGTGCATGTGTTACATATAATATTTTGTGGAGATTAAGTTGCTCTAGACAGAGAAGGAACTAAAGCACTTATCATCAATAGAGTAAATATATATTATAGATTACTGTGTCGGAGTGGACAAAGAGAGTGAAGAAAATAATGGAGGTGGTTATCAAGAAAAAGTGGAGGAGTCATATGATAGTTCCATTTTTAGTTCTTTGAGAAACCTTTATACTGTTTTCCACAGTGGCTGGCTACCATATGATCCAGTAATTCTATTCCTGGTACATATATGAAAAAACAAAAACACTAAATTTGAAAAAATCCATGCACCCCAATGTTCATAACAGCACTATTTACAATAGCCAGAATATGGAAGCAACCTGTTCATCAGCAGATGAATGGATAAAGATGTGTCATATATTTACAATGGAATACTATTCAGCCAGAAAAAAGAACAAAATTTTGCCATCTTGCAGCAACTGAGTGGGCTTGGAAAGCATTATGTTAAGTGAAATAAGTCAGAGAAAGAGAAATACTCCATGATATCACTTATATGTGCAATCTAAAAAATACAACAATAATGACTATAACAAAAAAAGAAGCAGGCTCACAAATAGAACAAACTAGTAGTTACCAGTTGAGGGGGCAATATCAGAGTGAGGGAGTGGGAGGTACAAACTCTTGGGTAGGTTACAAGAATGTATTCTACAACACAGGGAATATATCCAACATTTTGTAATGATTGTAAATGGAGTGTAACCTTTAAAAATATATAAAATTAAAATTTTTTTTAAATTAAAAAAATCAGAGGAGGATGCTAAATGTTACAGTGGAGAGGATGGTGATTGGAATTTTGGTGATGTAGATAGCAGTTTATAAAATAGTGGCAATCAAAGCAAAACAGTAATACTAATATTACAACAAAGAGAAAAGGTGGCTCTAGCCTTGAAAAAATGATTGAGTACTTCAAAGTTGAGTTTGGGAAACCACTAGCATTGTGCAAGCATATACACATGTATTTAGTAAAAGCATCATTGCCAGTAAAATGAATATTTAGAATTGGTATATAGGAGTATTAAATCAGTCTGAGCTGAAGAGAAAAGAAACTTCAAGTCCTTTGATTTTTAAACCAAATATATAAGATTTATATGTGTGTATGTGTCATATGCCTATTTGTATTACTGTTCTATTGTTGGATAAAAAAAAATCTGCCACAAACTTAGCAGCTTAGCACAAATTTATCTCACTGTTTCTGTAGTTCAGAAGTCCAGGGACAACTTAACTTGGTTCTCTGCCCAGGGTGTCTCAGGCTTAAGGTAAGGTGTTGACCAGGTCTTGGGGTCTCACATGAGCTCATTCAATTAGTTAGCAGAATTCAGTCCCTTACATCTATAAAACTCATGGCAACTTCCATATCTTCAAGATGAACAGGAGAAAATCTCAATTATTCTTTGAATATCTTCTTTTTTTAAGGAATCTCAGCTGATTAAATCAGACTATCTAGTTAATATCCCTTTTGATTAACTCCAAATCAAATGATTTGTCATTTTAATTACATAGTAAAATTCCTTTTGCCATGTAACATAACATAAACATGGAGTGAGAACCACCTTATTCACAAGATCTCTGTGAATCCAAGGGATGGAATTATACAAGGTCCTTTCTCCAAAAGTTGGTGATCTTGCTGGCTAGTTTAGAATTCTGCCACGCTCTGATTGCCTCTTGTTGTAGACACTCTCAATGCCCCTCTCATATCTCTCAGAATTCACCATTATTCTACTACCTGCAGATAGTGTCCTACAGCAAGTACTTTTTCTGCCAGGTTTCTACTTTTAGGTCCACTTATTGGGTAGATTAGAATTCCTAGGAGTTAGCACCCTCAGTTGCTGCTCTCAGTGAATGATGAATGGGAGTTAAACTACAAATACTAACATTTCTGTGGACTTCAAATATAAATAATCAATGTTTCATACAATCTTCCTGAATTCTTAAAGATGTTGAACACTAGATGTCCACAGAGATAACTTCATTATAAACATTACACCCTGAACAGGTTTTCTTTCCTGTCTCATCTTTCCACTACTCTCATGGGTTTCTTGGGATCATAGCCCAAACAATCCACTTGCCCTAAAATTCTGATTCTAGGCCTTCTTCTGGATGTAACCCAACCTACTTCAGTGAACTAAGACTTAAAGTGCATTGACCACATTGAAAAATAATGTATATATATATATGTATATACATATATATATGAGTGTGTATTTAATATACACTGTAGTATATTATATCTATCTATATACTCATATATACTTACATGAGTATACATGTATATACTCATGATTTTTCTGAACCAGCATTTTTCTTTATGTGTCCCAAATTTCTGTAACATGTATTCTTAATACAACATTTTATATCAGGTTTGACTATCAATATACACCTGATTATCAAAATAAATATTCTATTTACTGAAAGTCTACACAAAACTAATATTCCCATGATATTAAATTATTATCACACATTTCACCATTTCAATAAGCAGTACATAACGGTATTAAACAAAATGTACTTTCGCACATAAATATTTTAGTTTACATAAATTTTGCTACTAACTTTATCTTCTGCTCCTCATGGGCTAGAATTTTATTGTATCTATGTACTATTGATTAAATGTTTATTCTTTTTGTATACATCAATTCATATATTTCTTTACCACATATATTCCTCTCTTACAAAAATGTATTAATTTTATTGTTTCTTAGCATCATTTATAACCTAAGATGATAAATTTCTCCCATTTCTTAGTTATTGGACATCATTTATGAATCATCTTCCTGGTGATTAAAGAATTGTCTAGACAGACTTGTTATATGGAATAATCATAACATAAATTGCATTTGTAAATTGGTTATAAATTAATACATAAGCAAGAACAGTTTGAATGGATACAAATAAAAAATATTCATCATTATCAGATATTCATCAAAAACATTTCATCATCTACAACATGTAAGACACCAAACACTGCATTTTTTTTTTTCAGTTATTGGAACAATAAAGAAATCTATGTGAGAATATTTTATTGATTAGAATTACTTTTGTATGTGTAATATAGAGCACTTTCTGATATTTTGCCTTACATATACAAGAAAAAAAGCTAACTCTCAGGTAAAGCTATTGAATATTTGATAAAATTTTGTTATTTGGTATAAGAATACATTATTATGTTGTTGGACTATTTCCTATTTCACTTGGTAAGAAAAAATTTGGACAAGACAATCTTACTATTTGTTTCAGAATTCAAATAAAATTAGGTTAAGACGAATATTTATAGTTACAGTACTATTAGATGATAGAATTTAATCATGCTGCTGTTTCAAACTATGATTCTGTAGCTTAAAGTAAGAGTAGTATAGTTAGTTCATAAAAGTAAATATTTTTCATTCACATATGCAATATAGATCTATATAAATACCTATATAATATGAGTTTACACAAAGTTATTACAATATTTGAAAAGTAACTTTATATTTATAAACTATCACCATTTCAAATTTCCTTGTTTGTATAATTTAGGGATATATTCTTTGCTTCTGATTCTACCATATATCATAGGTACATATAATATTTTCTTTATTTTTTAAAATGAAGATATATAAATTCTCATAATCCAGGTAAATGAGATCATTGTACATTTCATTTCAGACATGTTTTATGGAAAGCAGAGGAAGCATTCAATCTATATGTGCTGTACCGTTTCTAACTCCTTTTTAGAGCACAGATTTTAAGAGTTGTCTGTTCTCACTGTGTCTAATTTCTCTTGCACAATTCTGTGTTTCTCCTTTAATAACTTATTTGGAATTTTATTGATATATAATATACATACAGTAAAGTGCAGAAATCTTAAGTGTAGAGCTTGAGGAGTTTTCAAAGAATGAACAAACCTGTATAATAATCACAAAGTTCAAGAAGCATATTTTTACGAGAGTGCCAGAGCTCTTTTATGACAGTCACTTCCTTTCCACCAAGGCGAATCATTGTCCTGACTTCTGTTCCCATGGATTAATTCTGCATATTTTTGAAGATACCAAGTAGTATGTAAATGGACATACACTGCATATCCCTGGCTTCTTTTACTTTACACCACCTTGTTGTGTGCAAATGTAGTTAATTCATTTACTTTGTTGTTTACTATTCAACTGTATAAACATACCACACTTTCTTTACCCACTCTACTGTTGATGGATTTTTTGCTTCTTTATTTTTGGGATTTTTTGAGATCTAGTATAAATAGTGACACTATACAAATTCTGAAATATTTGGTGTAGGATAAATATATGCTTAGATTTATTACGTACTGCCTGCTTTCCAAAGTGGTTGTACTAATCTAAGCTTAACTGAGCAGTGTGTGGGAACTCTATTTGCACCACATTCTTGAAACACCTAATACTTACTGTCTTTCTTGTTAGCAATCCTGGTGGGTTTGTAGTGATATTACACTATGATTTCAATTTGTGTTTCTTTGGTGCTTAATGAAATGGAGTGATTTTTTGTTTTTTAATTTTAATGGCATTTATTGTTTTCTTTCTAGTTGTACAAGGAATACATGTTCACTGCAGACAACTAGAAATACATAAATGCATAAAGTAAAAATTAACAATCACTCATAATTCCCACCCTCCAGAGATAATTATCACAAACATTTTGATGCATTTCCCAGGGAGTGTTTTTCTTATGACTCTTAGCCATTTGGATATCCTCTTTGGTGAAATATTCTTGAAGACATTTTGTAAAATTGACAAACTGATTCTAAAATTAATATGTACATTTAAGTGGCAAGATAAATCAAAGCAACCCCCACAAACTAAGAAAGAAAGGAAGAGTAAAAGGAGAAGGGAAGGAAAAGAAAGAAAAAATAAGGAAAAAAAGAAGAAAGCTAGAGATCAAAATGCATTATAAGCTATACTAATTAAGATAATGTTTTACTGATAGAAGGATAGACATACAGACCAATATTACACAACAGAGAGTCCAGAAATACTATACTTGTATGGTTACCTGATCTATTACAAAATCTCAGTGTAGATTAGTGACGGAAAAATGATCATTTTTAATTAAATGGTGTTTTTTCAGTTGAGTATCAATATTAAAAAATAAATTTCAACCTCTACATCATAAAAATATAAAAAACTTAACTACAGACATATGTATATCTAAAAATAAATATTAAAACAATATTTTTTAGGAGAAAACATTACTGAATGTTTTCAAAACTTTGCAATAAGCAATGCTTTCTTAAACAGTGCACCATAGAGGAAAACAGATCAATAAATTAAATTACCTTAAACTTAAAAACTTTTGTTCATAAAAACAAACCATTAAGAGATTAAAAATAAAAAAAATTAAAAAGCATAGTAGAAGATACTTGCAATACTTACATGTGACAAAGGATTCATATCCAGAATATATAATGAAATCCTATTAAATAATAAGTGAAAAGCAGGCAATCTAAAAACAAGTGGCTGCTATACATTTTAAGCTTTTAAAACCAGTTTTGTTGTTTTATAAAATTATTGTTTAAAATCTCAAAGTTATTTGCAATATAGTTACTGATTTATATTAAGGACCTATTAAAGTTCTACTTGCCTATGTGAAACAAATTTCAGAGAAAATTTGGATTATCCTAACATTGTCTATATGCTGCTTTACTAAAAATTATTTAATTTCCTTTGGGTCACAATGTGATTCTAAATTCATAATGTGAAGCTCACAAGTTTCAAATCAGAACTGACTAAAACCTATGACACCCAGGCTTATAATATCAGGTTTTCAGCAAGAAACTTGATATTTCTGCTGTATTTCTGAGAGCTGAGAGACAGCTTTTCAAAGTATCTTTTAGTCTATTGGAACTAATGTCACCAGCTGTGCTTTCTGTTCAACTCTACTCAGTACAGATAACAGA